>NC_141026.1:44335000-44580000 GCF_052040795.2 Danio rerio | reverse complement strand
GGCCAGTGTCCTGGAGAGTTTATTTCCAGCTTTCTTCAACACACCTGCCAGAAAACTTCTAGGCTGTTTCTCAATTCCAAGAACGCAGAGAACGGACTTGTGTTCTTGTGGAGACCGGTCTTGCCAGGTGTCCTCGGAAGAACGAACTCAGGAGACCGCGAGGGCAGAGAACGCGTCCTTTGAGAAATGGGATGCTGCGTTCTTCCTGATGGTCACGTGACCTTCACGCGTTTTAAATGAAAATTATTTAAACATTATAGCATTCATACAGCGATTTATTGTTTTTCCCCTCTTCAAAATATATACTTTGCATAAAAACATTATAAATATACTCTGCACAATATAAATAAAACAGATTTTAATACGAATTTCAGCAAACAAACACCCTTAATGTGTTTATTCCTTTATTAAGATGTTCATGGTAATGTTTACTTTCACCGTTTCATTTAGAGAAACTCCTGAGGTAAATAAATGATATCTCTGAACTTTAATAATAAATCTAAATAAAATGCTGCGCTTCCCACATCCAGTCGCAATGACTTCTGGGACTTCCAGAGTGAGTTTGGTTCTCAAGTCTGCATCAGTGCGTCCTAGATATCAAGAACACGTCCGGGAAGTTTCACGCGTCCTCCGTACTTGCGGTCTTGAGTATTGGAACTGAACTTAGGCAGCTGATGATGACGTTGCACGAGAACACGAGGACGCAAGACCGCTGAAGAACGCATATTGAGAAACAGCCCTAGTATACCTAAGAGCTTGATTAGCTGGTTCATGTGTGTTTAATTAGGGTTGGAGCTAAACTCTCCAGGACATCGGCCCTCCAGCACTGAGTTTGGACATGCGTGGGTTAGATGAACCTCTAGACCAGGGATGTCAAACTCACTTCCTGGAGGGCCGCAGTTCTGCACAGTTTAGTTCCAACCCTTATTAAACACACCTGATCAATCTAATTGAATCCTTCGGGTTTGTTTGAAACCTACAGGTAAAGCTGCGGTCACACTGGGCTTTTCCTCCCATAGACTTCCATTCATACGCACACGAATGCGTCAGATGGGAAACGAAAGGTCAAGTTACGCAGGTTGCTGCAGTGCAAAGTTCAAGCTTGGTGAGCTCTAACCTGCAAAATCGCATCACTTGACTGCGTGAGACCAATTGAGGATCAAAACATGACATCTCTGGACAGAAATTTAAAACATGGAGCAATCGCTTGCTTTTTTTAAATGTCTAATAAGCTTGTTTAATCCTGCCTCTTTTCGCAGTGCCGCACGACAGAATATCGCATGCTCAAACTCTAATGTGACCGTAGCTTAAGTGTGTTGGAGCAGGGTTGAAACTAAACTGTCCTGGGCTGTGGCCCACTAGAAATCGAGGCAATCAAATTTTTTCCAACTTTAGGAAGAAGAGGACATCTTGGATCCACTGTGTTGGAGTCGGATGTTTTTTATCCTGCCACCTAAGCAATATTAGTCGTTTGGCCAGGAGTGCAATTAAAGCTATGCAATCAGATTGTATCTTTGTAAGATTCTATGACAGGGGAAAATCCCTAAAATGGCAATCAGTGGGCAAGGGGAGATAGATATTCAAAAATAGATACAAGATCAAGATCCCATAAGGCAAAAGAATAAATAAAGTGTCAAAAATATGAACCGTCAAATACGGAACTTTTTTCTTTTTTTTTTTTACAAATATGCTTTACAGTGTACAATACAAAAGATAATATTTATGTCAGAAGTAGATTTTAAGAGTCAACAATCATCGTTATTTTTTTATGGGATTGGTCTCTTACAAGTGAGTGAAGTTAATTGAAAGAAAAGCTCCTCTATATTATTTTTGTTAAAAGATATAGTTCAGCAAAAAAATATATATATATATGCCATCATTTAATCAGCCTCCATTTGTTTCAAACATATTGTTGTTTTTTCCTGTTCCAATGCCTGCATCCCTGTTATTCCATTAGGAAATATTAGCGCTAATATATTAAGGCTCAGTTTTGATGTGCTTCACTCCAATCAAACATTAATCTTTGGCTAAACCCCAAATTAGTCATCAGTGTTCAGGATGCTTGCAAGTACACATTGTCCTGGATTGGTGATGCCAGCTTCAATCCCAGTGTTTTTAACTCATGATAGCCACGCTGAGAGATTAGGATGACCCTAATCACATTACTGTCTCACATTCTCACCGGTCCCCATTCATGAAGCCTAGACTTGGCCTTGGCTTTGACCTCAGTACTTATTGGGTTACAGATCAGACCGTGCTCCTGCAGACTTCTTTTGGGCTGGATCACAATGTACCAAGTCTGCGAGTGAATTAAGAAGAGTACAGTCATGCCTTAGCATTGGCAAAGGTCCTCTTGATAGAAATCTGACAAAAGCACCTAAGCTTATATATTGCCATCTTGTAGCGCAAATGGTAGAGATAAGGCACTAGTAGTGACAAGGTTTTGGGCTCAATCCATAGTGTTAAAAAACTCCCTAAATTAGCAGTTTTCCAAATTTTGTGATTCAGGTTTTTAGGTTTTTTGCTTTTGAATTGCATTATGAAATCTTGATCTTTCTTTTTAACCTTGAAAAGATCAAAAAAGTGACTTTTTATAACATTTTAAATAGTTAAGTGATATATTGTCTAGGTTGGTGTATATTACAGTACAAAAACCTTGTAATTAACTGCATGTATATTTTCAGTTATTTTACAGACTTATTTCTGTACAATTTTTTTCATTCTATAATTTCAAACTACTAAAATGTCAATAAAAGTAATTTTGTCAAATTGTAGAGTTTAATTTTTAACATTAAATGTTGACAGAGCATAGATAAAAGTGCCATAATGCAATTCACAACTGTAAATAAACACTTTTGAGAATCACAAAATATGCAAACTGTTAATTAACTTAAAATTAAATAAAATGACATAACTGTTAAAAAAAGGTTTACCTTCACTGCAATGTAAGTTGCTTTGAAATAAATGGTCTGCCAAATGCGTAAACGTAAATATCAGCAGAATCGAGTGTCCTGGATGCTTCATATCTAAAAATCAACATAGAGCAATTGGCGAAACTTTCTGTTCCATCTCAGATCATTTCAAGTTTGGTGTTTCACTTCGTCAGCAGTTCAGACTGTCTTCTATGCTTACTTTAACGGAGAATGTGTTGTTAAAGACATACTGATCTGTACAGATCTTAATAGCAGTAAATCTGTTTAGTTCAGTGATGAATTACTTGCAATTTAGCAGATGCTGTTATATGCTGTGTAAAAATATCAAGGACGGTCCTGCACATGAAGCCATTTGAGGCTATGTAGCCTATTTAAAGGCACAATGGTTCTCTCAGGGACTCTCAGGTTCACAGGTCTCAGAGAGGTGTCAGGCTTTTGTGTCACTGGTCAAAACCTTTGACCACTGGAATACCACCCCTCAATTTGCATTTGTTCCATTAATGAATAAATGAATCGTGTGCACTTTTGACACTGCTGTGCCTGCACTCTGGTAATGATGTTTTAATATTTCAAGCTTTGTATCACAGAAATTTCAGCTAATGCAAAATAGATAACATAGATAGATAACAGAGAATAACAACTCAAATGTCTGCCTTTTTTTTCTTATTTCAAGATATTGTGACTGATTTCAAAATACATGTAACACTCGGTTCTAAAAAATATATAAATATTATTATAAAAAATGAACACGTAAATGTGTTGTTAGATTATTTAAATATTCACATTAAATCTAAAGAAAATTCGAAATGATTACATAACATGATCAAAATGTAATACGCATTTTGCAGGTTTTAAACTTATCGTTACATAACAATGTTAGTAACTTGCATGATTAATTGTCTTATAATCTATCATTTTTAAGACAGAAAAATGGACTGAAAATCATTTTGAACAACTTTAAAATTGAAAAGCTGTGTTATGAATATAGAAAGCTAAACTGCAAATATTTTAAAGTAGGGGTAATTAAAATTAAATAAAACCATAATTACAAGTTATTTTTATGGAGCTTTTGTCTTTTCAGCTTTACGGCCTATATGCTATTTCTATTTAATGCAAATGCAAAATGTACACGCAAAATATTTCATTAAAAGGAAAACCTATTCCCTCCACCTACTCCCAATGTTATTTTTAGAAAATGGTCAAGCTAATGGATTGTCTATAAGTAATATTCAATGAGAAATAATCAGCTTCAGAAAGGGGGGGGGAGTCCTTAACTTTTAGTAGTAATTCATGTTTTTCATTCTTCTCTCATGCTTTTTCCATGCCCCATTTTTCCACTCGTGAGTTCCAGCAGGCAGGATTAAAGAGAGATTAAAGTCAAAACCTCTGCCTGTGGTCCATTGCTACTGCAAATCTCCTACTGTTGATGATATCCATCCTTCATCAAACCACATATATTTCTTTTGTGAGGAAAACATATGGTCAGGTGGCCCATTTACTAATCACCAGCTTTTTATTTTTTTGCACTGATATCATTTCATGATTATGGTCTAAAAATAAAATGAAAACACTTCCATCATAATTATATGAAAAATAAACATATGTCCACAGACACCCTATTAGATTATTTTTCTGAATAACTGGCACAAAGATCCACAAAGGTAATCCCCTGTTCTTGAAGTCCATTGTATCATGCGTCACCTGTTTTTCATCTCATCTGAGTGCACTATATTTGTCTAGCAAAAATAAAACTAGCAAAGATAAAATCAGACTATTCCTACAATAGCAATTCACGTGCATGTTCTTTACTTTTAAAGTGCAAGCCACAGTTGGCTTCTAGACTAGGAGACTAAATGTGTTATGTTGCCTATAAATATTAAGCTTTTTTTATTTACTCCACAGATAAATGTCTTAAAAAAGAATATGCATCATCATACAAATTTGACTTGCCATGTCACCACCACTGAACAAATCAAATACTATCGGTATACCCAACTTTGTTTACAAATAAATAATTTTAACTCTTAAAAATAAAGTGTCCAAATAGAGTTTTTCTAGTTATTGCAAAGAATAATAATTTTAAGGTCACCAAAGCCTTTTCAATCATTCATTCTTACATTCTATCATTTTCTTGTCGGCTTAGTCTCTTTTCTAATCCAAGGTCGTCAAAGCGAAATGAACCGCCAACTTATCCAGCACGTTTTTATGCAGCGGATGCCCTTCTAGCCACAACCCATCTCTGGGAAACATCCACACACACTCATTCACAACAGTTCTTAAAAGAACATGTTTTATTAGCATGAGGAACACTTTAATTTAGTTTGGTGTAATGTAAAGTTTAGGTTCTTCTTTAATTATGTTAAACATTGCCACAAAATGCAATACTTTCACATACGCATTTGTACACAGCACCTTATAACCTGTATTTCCATAACAAATCTCCATACAATTCATCATCCACAGTTATTTTGTCTAATTGCATCTCTGTCTAATGTTTGTCATATTTTCTCATTTAATTTTGTGCTGTCACTTGTCACTTTATGTACACTGGAAACTTATGTAGCATAAACAAATTCCTTGTGTATCTAAAGCACACTTGGCAATAAAGCGGATTCTGATTCTGAAAATGCAAACTATATGATTGCACAGCTTATTGTTTAAAGTGGGATATGTATCTAACACCTAAATGTTTTTCCCCTTGTTTATTTTGCATTTGATTTGCATTAACGATCTGTCTTCTTAACCTCCAAAAGTTCAAAAAGTGTTTTTATTACATTTTAAAACTTTAAACTGATATATTGTCTGAGTTGGTGTTGTATATTACAGTACAAAAATCTTGTAATAAACCGCTTGTACATTTTCTTTTATATTGACTTATTTATATCCTATTTCTTATGTTGTATAATTATATAATTATATAAATATTTCGTATACGTTATGTTATTTCAAACTGCTAAAATGTCAAGAAAAGTTACTTTGTTAAACTGTAAAGTTGAATTTTTTAAACTCAAGAGTCGACAGAGCAGTGATCAAGGTCCCATAATGCAATTCACAACCATAAATAAATGGAAAACACTTGTGAACGACAAAATACGCAAACTGTTAACTAGCAGATATTTTTTATGCCACAAACACCTTGGTTGAAATATCTCTAATCTGAGGCTACAAAAGCCATACAACATTTAGTTATGAACATTTTGTTTGTAAGGTGAAAAACACTGAAAAATTGTATTGGTTTTGATGGCTCCATGGAAATTTTCCACGCCATGTCAGTGTTTTCTGCTAGTTAGGTCATTTTCATTTCAGCCTTTTCGTTTCCTTCCCCCATTTTCTGCATGTTCATGTCATGACCCTTGTCTTGCGAGTGCCTAAAATCTGCACTTAAAAAACACTTAACCATCCATGTCACACACGTAGAAAAACAGCTGAGTTGTCCAGCTTCACCCCTCCTCCTCCCCAGACTGTTTTCCATCCACTTCCTCCCCTCCCCCACCCTTCCTCACTCTTTTTGTTCGCATTCTGGCCTGTATGGTGGTTGCCACCCAACACCATTTCCAGCGCTCTGATTGGCCGATTTGACATTAGAGGAGGGACCACCGATGCGGCGCTGACATTTTCTCAGTTCGGCGAGAGATTACGGTGTCAGTAGAAGAGCCTGTGCGAAAGAACCAGAAGCTCAGGCGTTTAAACGGCTCATTCTCGAATTAATCCCTGACATTTCGCCCTTAAAATAAACCTAGAGCACTTCAAGATACGAATTTTGTAATTCGTGTCATAAAAAAAGACCTGAATCGAAACAAAGAGCTGTTATTTTTTCTGCCGTGTCGTGGTCTTCCTTCTTCCTCTTTCTTTTGTTTATGTCCTGCAGTGTTCTAACGCACGGCGGAGGTAACGCGAGCAAACGATAGCTTTAAACGGGATAAGATAATAAGACCGAAGGAAATATAGAGAGGCCAGCTCGTCCTTCTCATCCGTTTACGCATCTGTGGTGTCCAACTGGACCAGGAGTGAGAGTCTAATGCCCCCGGAGGATGAGCCCAGCCATCGAAGGGATGCAGACAGAGCCGCAGGGGTTTTTGGGCAAAGGGGTGCTCCTTGAGCCCTTTGTGCACCAGGTGGGGGGACACTCGTGTGTGCTCCGCTTCGGGGAGCAGACGATATGCAAGCCCCTCATCCCCCGGGAGCACCAGTTTTATAAGAGCCTCCCCGCGGCTATGCGGAAGTTCACCCCGCAATACAGAGGTAAGTAACGTTAGAATACTGTGGCGTGTATAAATGTATATTCTTGCCTATTATAGCTATTCCCTTCTCTTTCACGACTGTCATTCGCGTGCAATGTGATATGTCTCGGTGTGTATGATGTTCAAACCATCACGTTGAATGAGAGCCAGCAGTGCTGCCGTGTTGTTCCTTTTAAATGCTGATTTCTCGTGGGGGCGCTGTTAGTGTGCAAATGTTAAAGAGACAACACAAACAAAAAATGAAGATTTGATATTATTTTCTTCCTGTCATTTAGTCCCCAAACCCAAATGACTTTCTTTCATTTGTGGAACAGAAAAATAGATGTGCTCTTAATGAAACTGAACAATTTGTGTTCTAAAGAAGTAAGAAAGTCATATTTGAATTTATTTAAATATGTTGGTGTACTTATCTGCTTGTGAAGGTCCCCAAAAGGTAAGTTACTGCAGCTGCTGGCAAGGCTACATATTGTGTCAGGGTTTTGTTTGAAGATGAAAAATCTGGAAATAAGCTTGAAAATAAGCGACAATGGCAAATGTTTTTGATTGAACTTGCTTTCGAGACATCATGGACTGTCACTGGCACGTTTGGGATTTCAAGATTTGCTGTCATTCATGAGGATCCATCTTGAAAGACAAGTTCGACTGGCTCTGATTTTCGCTTGTCCACCTGTTTTCCCCCGGTTTTTAAAAAAAAAACCACTATATACACTGCCATGGATGCACACTGCAGTGTTCAAACCCTTTTGTTGCCATGCTATCCAGTGCATAAGTGTGCAGGACTTCTGTATTTTATTGGGTGAGCTTGGGGGATGGGTATGATGTCAAAACAGAAGCTTGGGCATAATCTCTGTGGTTGTTTATGGTGTCTTGAAATGTATTTCTCTTTTCAGTTCTGTAAATTACTATTAGAGATGTATCATATTGAGTGAATTGGCCACTTGTCAGAACTATTTTGAACTGGAGATTTAAGTGAGACTGGCCATCTTTTTTTTTTGCATTAGGCAGTTCTCTTCCCTTTCATACAGCACATTTTCTTTACTAAAATGTTTTTAAAATGTCTTATTCTCTGTATTTTGAATTTTCAGTCATGCAAAAAAGATCTATAATTTGTGAATGAAACTTCTATGTAGTTCTGCCAAATCGGTTGTATTTCTTGCATATTCTTTGATTAAAATACTTTGATAAGGGCAGACTTATAGGTTTATAATTCTAAAATACTTCGATCTTTATTGTAATTATTGCTATTCCCTTTCATATGAATCTGAATATGCAAGTTTTAGTATTTTTATTGAGAATATGTGTTTTGTATACACCTTTTAAGACATTTTAGGCTATTTGGGGCAGGAGGTTCATGGTGCATTCTTGTAATTGTCTACATTTTTCTGCAGGGAGTTAAAAAGTTCCCCATGTTTTGGTGCATTGTTTTATCTGATGCTTCTGGCATTTCCATTTTTAAATTGGAGTGATGAAGTGATATGATTTTAAATTTGACAATAAATGGTGTTGGTTTAATGATATCTTTAGCCTCTTGTCTTTGTTTTTGGCTGGATTTGATTCTTGTGTGTTGTTGACTGACTGAAGGAAAACATTTCATGTGATTTGCTGTGACAGATTGAGAACTGATGAAGTCACAGCTCCTGTACATTGGCTGCTCTTGTTGTTGTTGTTTCCTAGAATTTCCTCTCTCTTCCCAACCATCAGCTCCCTTTGCTGTCCCTCTCTCTCTCTCTCTCTCTCTCTTTCTCTCTCTGTCTTCCAAGTATTTCTGTCTTGTTTGTTTGTTATGGATTGTGTGATTCCTATCAGGTTAGGAGCAGCCCGTGCTGTCGGCTCAGTAGCTTTTGTTAAAGACTGGCGAGCTTTTAAGCGCAAAAAAAAGAGAAGTGGGTAAGAGATGTTAAAGATTTCCAAGACAGTTTACTTTAAGCTCGAAACTCAGACTGCTTCCTGTTTGCTCATGTGAAGTTACTTTGATTTCACCTCTGATCTAATTTTTTTGGTCTCTCTTCTGTCTCTGCAGGTGTGGTGTCAGTGAGTTTCGAGGAGGATGAAGAAGGGAATCTGTGTCTTATAGCATACCCTCTGCACAATGAGCTTGGGGACTTGGAGAACGTGGACCCCTCGGCTGATCTGGAACCCAATAACAAAATAACATGGGTCTCCAAGATGCTGCTGGACAATGACAGCTACAGCAAAGAGAGGTCCAGACATGCTCGAAAGGATAAGGACAAGAGGTAAGAGAGATATTATATTGAGCAGTTGGCCTGTTGTTATGTATAATAGATCTTTTTATTCCTAGCATTTTAGATTTGTAAATGTTTTGTGATGTTGGTCTGTTAAATGCTGCCATCCAAACCCTGTCGCACAACAAGCAAGCAGAATAATGGGCTGTTCGCATATTGTGTCTTTTGCACATGCAAGTTTGTTATTTCCAATGGAGGCATGCAAATATGGAGAACTAGGCGCTCCTAGTTAAAAACATCTCAACTTTTCAGAATGCCGCAAGCACAACATGAGTTATGTGACTAGAACTAACCATTCAGGTTCATACCTTGAATGGAATAAACACATTTCAGTAAAAACGGTAGAGTAATTACCTCAGACAAACACTGAGCACTTAAACACTGCAGTTCTTTCCATATTCGCCATACATAAAACTTGTATCAGAGCTGCAGCAATAGTTTGTCATCCTCTGGAAAAATGGTAGATGGTTGCCTAGCAATGACAGATGCCAAGTGAGTGCAAAGTGCATTAAAAATTGTCAAGGAATCAATTTGCCTGGCGTTTTAGACGCAATATGCGAACATCCTCCAAGACCCCCAAAAGGGTTAGTCTTAGTCCATTTCTAAACAAATTCTGGTGTGGTTTAACAGAAATATGAGTTCAGCATGGGACATATACATCTAAAAAACCGAAAACCATACACAATTTCACATGTGACAGACAAGGGACAGAATGCTCTGAAGAGTTACCGATTCCTCATCACAAAGCATCTTTTAGGGTGTTCGCAGGATCTTAAAAAGTATTAAAATTTAATAAATCAATTATGAAAAAATTAAGGCCCTTATAAGTTCTTAAAAAGTCTTAATTGCTTAAATTTTAAGCATTGTCTAAAGTGTTTGACTCCAAAAAGCATAAATATATTTATTTTCCTCTTAATATTAACAACGGCACTCTTGATCCATGCCATTGGTTCGGGCCGGGCACGTCCAGCCAAGCTCCTCCGTCCAGGTGATGCCACATAATTTGCAACAAACGCTAGAAGGTGATGTGACGCTCATTACATGTAGCAAAATTGTAGAATGAAACAGACGGCAAGATGGGAAAATGTAAGTTTGCGTGTTCCTGGTTGGAGAAAGACTAATTTAAACAATAATTTATTAATTAAATAATTTATTAATTCAAGCTTTGTTTCTTCCGAGCTTATCTGAGTTCTGTTGCATTGTTGTGCTCAAGTGATTTATTTAACCACAACTGTTTATTAAGTTAAAGGTTTGATGCTGATTAGAACTTGAAGTGGTGATGAGGTCTTAAAATATTCTAAGAAGATCTTTAAAAAGTCTAAATAAGGTATTGAGATTACCTTTAGGATTCCTGCATATACCCTGTTATTACACAGCAAAGTGGCACAGAAAGCAAACGTGAAGCGGCATAAATTTGTATTTGCTCTATGTGTTTAATGCTGCTTAGCACCATTACACTAAATTCCAGTCAGACACAGATCCGATTTAGGGTCTTTTTTAAATCGGTTGTGTAAAATGTATTTCTAAAGTCAGAAAGAATGTTGCACAAAATTTTTTTAAGCCAATTTGTGTTGGTGTATGTGATGAAATGGTTTCATTCCCACCATCAATTTTAAACTCTTCATAGGATTAGTATGTTTTGTCACAAAGTACACGTTATTTTTTCATTTCTTTTGGTTACAACTTCAAAATTAAGATGACTGCTAAGTAAATCAGAAATAAATGTCTTTTTTTTTTCTGGACAGAACCAAACTCCAAGTCTGAACGCACCCTTAAATAAACAATATTTTTTATAAATTATTAAACAATATTAACTTCTTAATACCTTTTTGTTATGAATTCAGTTATGAGCCCCTCAAATAAAACATTGTCTGCCAAAGCTTTGGAAAAAGTACTTGTCATTTAGCAGATGCTGCAGGGAACAATGGATTACTAATAAATCATGTACTGTTCCCTCTGAATTGAACCATCAGCTATTCACTTAGCTTTATCGCCAAGGCCACACTGCCCCACATCTCTCGGATAATACTGGGCTGTGTTCTCCTGTTATAATAGCGCTGCTCAGTACTTGTCTGACTCAATGAGAATGTGACCGATGGTAGTGTTCTTGTCGTCATGAGGAGCTGCTGAGCGCACTCACACCCAGAACACCCAGCTGGGCAGAGCAGATGCACTCTCAGCTCCTGGCAGCCGGACTGGTGCAAATGTGTGTTTTGAGCCAATGTTATGTAAGCAGCGTAGCTTTGTGACTTACGGGTGACCTCAGGAACTGACTGGGGAAGGGGTGAAAGGGCAGAAAAGGAGCATTTGTTCTTTGTGAAGAGTTTAGGATTTTAGGAATCGTGTGTAATGGGCTACTGTACAACAAGGAATGCATTTACCAACCAATATTTGCAGTGTATGAACACATTCAAGCATATTTCTGTTGATTTCAGATGACTAAAACATTTTGAAGTCTTTTAGCTTGTTGCATTAACCTTGTTTGGGTGGTTGCAGTGCTAGGGTGTTAGTTCAGATCCCCTAAAAGCCTGCTGAGTTCATCAAGTAGTCTGATCCAGCTAGTAGCCCTAATCTGTCTGTCTGGCTGACCCACCTCTGTCTTCACCCTGCCAGTGTGAAACGCGAGGAGGAGCTGGAATGGCTCAAGCAGGCCGAGGTTTTCTACTACAGCCTGGAGAGGAGCAATGCTGCCGGCCCTCAGCTAAAGCACAACCCCTGGAGCCTTAAGTGCCACCAACAACACCTGCAGAGGATGAAGGAGAACGCAAAGCACCGCAATCAATACAGTATCCTTCAATGCTGCATGTTGCCTGACATGGATAATGTTACAAATGAAAGAGAATTGTCAAATAATCAGAGAAGTATATTTTAGTTAGTACAAAATATTTAAACATTAATTAACATTATTAATAAAAACCATCATAGTTATATGATAATAATAACAGTAATAAGTAATAATAAATATGCTAATTAAGATTTTTGAAAGATCATGTGATACTGCAAACTGCCTGCTGAAATTGAGCTTTACCATCAAAGAAATAAAAGACATTTTGATCTATATTATTCAAAATAATACATTTATCACAGCATTACTGTAATTGCTATCAAGTAAATCATTTTGTGTATTGTATTTTTTAATATTTGGTTGTAGTTGTAGTTTAAAAAGTTATTTATAAAGTGTGTGTGTGTGTGTGTGTGTGTGTGTGTGTTAAAAAAATACATAATGCAATACATGATAGTAATTAATTATCATTGACAAAAGTGCCTTAATCAGTTGCATTTTACATAAATGCCTGTTGTGCCTAACAGTTACTTAAAGTCATTGTGTGTGTCTGTGTGTAAATAAATGACTAATTATTTTAGATATTCAAAGTGCAGCACGACTACCTCAGCACATAACAAAACTTCTTTCATATGTAAATTTACAATGACAACAAAAATTGTAACTGCACTCTAGCGCTGTGCGATTTGGGGAAAATAATATTTCATGTTTTTATTTTATTGTTTTGACAGATATTTCGATTCCGATTTGATTTGTGATTTAATTTTGTAGTAAAGATTAAGATTGAATAATCTGTAAGTCTTTGCAACAATTCTGCGACAGCTCTTAAAAATGACCTGTTTTTTGTTCGGTGTCTGTGACTTTGAAACCAAAATATTCCCATATTACCAATGCTGTTTTTCTTTGGCATTCATTTGTCTATTAATGGTTTTGAAGCAGTAGACACCATAATCCCGCTGGTCCGCGCTTTCCTGTTTATTTTTCTTTTGTTATTTTTATTGTGGGCGTTCTCCATAGTTTGGTTGCACAATTCTGATTGTGCTCACTCAATTGGCTAGTAAGACTGTCATACAAAGACGGCAGTTACACATTTGCTCTGGGCGAGGGAAATTAATAAATGCATATATATTTCATATTGCGGCATCTTGCGATTTAACTAATCGCAGCTTTTCAAATTGCGATTCGATTTCAATGAATCGCATAGCCCTAGTGCACTCAAACTAGGCTATCTGAACGTTGCCTGGGGGCGTTTCCCAAATCTTTGACAAGTGTGAGTGCTGCAAATAGGACCCAGGCGTGGTTCAGGTGGACGACCCTGGCCTGGTTGGAGAAGGTAAGCCAAAGCGCAGTTAAGGCTTTGGCACGGTATGCTTGTAGTGTGAGTGCAAATTTTTTTGAGCCTGAAACTGAAGAGGCAACATCACTATTAAGGAACTATTTCATGTGGATTTATTAATCATTCTTCATTCTTTAATGAATGCAAACGGTCATAGTTTATTAAAGACCCAAAACCCAGACCACCTAAAACAATACAAAACAATATAACTAGCTGGAGAAATTTGCATGAAGTGATCTGATTGGCTGACGTGTCCATTGGCGCTTGTAAAGTTGAGAAATTCCCAACTTTTGCAGCGAGCAACGCTGCTGAAGCAGTGCCGGCTTACCCACAATTCAGTTTGGCAAGGCTTGACATCACTCATTCAAAGTGAATGAAAAGTGTTGTTGCTGACCTGAATGTGGCGTAAGTTCATTCCAAATTAAGGTATATTCATAATGATACAAAAACTAAGATTTTACTATTAAATACTATTAATTATACATATTAATATTAAATATTTTAATATATAAGTTATAATATTGAGAAGTCTGTATATCCCTTAACCCACAACCCTTTTATCAGAATTCATCCTGCTGGAAAACCTGACATGGAGCTACGCAGTTCCTTGTGTGCTTGATCTGAAGATGGGCACAAGGCAGCATGGCGATGACGCCTCTGAAGAGAAGAAGGCCATGCAGATCCGCAAGTGTCAGCAGAGCACATCTGCCAGCATTGGAGTCCGCCTCTGTGGCATGCAGGTTAGCGCGGCTCTCGAACACTAAGCCACAAGGCAAATATTAGAAAGTCATTGTATTATTCACTCACTCCTCTTTGCTTTCCTCCAGGTCTATCATCCTGCCACAGGTCAGCTAATGTTCATGAACAAGTACCACGGCCGTAAGCTGACCCTGTCTGGCTTCAAAGAGGCCATCTTTCAGTTTTTCCACGACGGGAGACGCCTACGACGTGAACTCTTATCTCCAGTTCTGCGAAGGCTGCGAGACATGCAGGCTGCGCTGGAGGCCTGCGAAAGCTACCGTTTTTACTCTAGCTCACTCTTGATAATCTACGACGGAGACCCGCCACGAACACGCCATTCTGCTGAGGATGGGCTTTCGGAAGAGGAGGAGGAAGAAGATGATGACGATGATGAAGAGGAAGAGGAGGAGGAAGAAGAAGAGGGAGCTGCATTTGGTTTTCCTCATGGTGCAGGTGCAGCCAGTAGCAGCAGTGGCGCTTGCGGTGGTGGAAGCAGCACCAGTAGCTCTTCGGTGGTGCGACGGATGGCCAGGTCAGACAGCGGGCCGGCCGTAGACGTACGCATGATTGACTTTGCCCACACCACATGTAGGCACTACGGGGAGGACAGTGTAGTCCACGAGGGCCAGGATAGCGGTTACATCTTCGGACTGGAAAACCTCATCACCATAATTTCCCAACTTGAGGACCACAGCACAGACTAAACCACCGCTTCGTTCAAACCAGCATGGCATTCAAATGGGGAAATGCTTTGTTCTCTTTCTCTTCCTTGTTTATTCAATCCATTATGACGTCCGGCTCAGTAAAATCTCAGAGCTCCACCTGTTCAGTTGTGTTTGGTGTCTGTTTTTGTGTGCGTAGCGGATTAAAAAAGGGTCAAGAGACTAACATTGAGATCGACAACTTCCTCAGTGTTTAATAGCTTCACTCTCTTCCCTTATGTACTGTTACAACATTGACGCCATTGCCCTTTTTGTTCTATTTATTGAAGGTTAATGGTTATTTACTGATTACAAAAAGGACCTGATTTTGTTCCAGTGCTCACTCTGTGAGAAGGTTCCGGAACTTATTAGCTTCCGAGCGCTCCTTGTTGGATGAAGGAACGGTAGGTTGTGAAATGGAAGACTGTTAAGTGTTACTCTACAGCACTGTCCCCTTGCACCTTTACCCATCGTGAAGAGACAACTATATTCAGATTGTTAGTTGACATAAAGAGACTATAGTAAAGCTTTATTTATTTGTCATATTTCCTAAATAAACTAAAAAGAAAAAAACATTGAAAAGGCGAATGGAGATTCAAAACTACATTCCATGTTATTAATGTTACAATAATGATATTAATGAATATTATTATTTGACATGTTCAGATACCTCTATCTGTTGTACACGGTATGTTGGAGGAATAATAAAACATGTTTGTGTTAAAAGCTGCACTTGTACTTTGGTTTTTGTTTTGCATGATGTGTTGAAAAATTAGGATTTTTAGTTGCTTTAAATAAGTAGAAGAGCCTCATCCTTCTTTCCCATAGTAATATGTGGACTGCATTGGCTAGAGTGGAAATAACAACATCGCTCTTCATTAGCATGAGTTTTCAGCTTGCTAATGTCCTGCTCTCTGTGAAACATTTAACACAAGGTGTCTTAACCAAGTGGCCTGACCTCTTCCTCTTTACAGACCGTTTGAGAATTCAGATGTCTCGATTACAAATAGACCTATATCGCTGTCACACAATGACGCACGTTTGCATTGCATAGCAGGCACGTGCACACATAGGGCTCAACCTGTGCAGTGCACATGCCCTTTTTAGTCTTGGATGTAAAGTGCCCTTCCAAAATGATCAAAAGTGCCCCCGCGACACACCCTCCGTCCCGCTTTACAGTACGCGCGCGCGACAACAACAACAACAACAACAACAACCAATCCCCCCCCATTAATGCATTAATCAAACACACTAGAGCTGATTTTTAAAAGCAATGGTTCCAAAAGAGTTGTATGTAACCAAAGAAAAACTATTGAGTTTTTTTGAAGAAAGAAGAACCTTTTTTGTGTAAAAAAAAACTATTAATGATCCAAAGAGACTATAGACAACATTTTGTGAAATGAAAAGTTTTATGGGAGTTTAAGGCCCTTCATGGAACCATCAACACTCTCACTTTTCCAACTTCAAATTCCAGCACTTTCAAGGTGCATTTGTATGCTTTTCCAGTACCTAATGACCACGGTTAATTACATTTATATATGTTGTACTTTTACACATTTCAATCCATTGTGTTATTTTAAAAAACACAACATGACAATTCAATTTAAATTGTTGAGTACTTTAGAGCATAGATTTATTGGGATAGTTCACCCAAAAATGATAAAATACATTTAAAAAAGTCCAGTTATTGGATGATTATGTTTTTAAGTTTGGTATCTTTGCTACCTAAAGCTGATATCTTAAGAAATGAGCTTACAGTCATTTTGTTTGGGTGTAGAACCAAACTTTCATGACCAGTCGTTCATGATATTTTATGTGCATTGCTATTTTTTTTTACAGTCATTGGATTGGTGTTTCAGGTGCAAAGATGCATTCTGGGTGAATTTCTCCTAAATACGTATGAAGCTAATAGCGCCAAAACAATCTGAATTTGAATTGTGTTAATTTAAATTCTTAAAAACCTAAAACTGTATTTTTATATACCCAATATCTGCAGTCTTTGAATTCAGAACCAAAAAAAATCGAAAGTTTAAAAATATGTATAAAAATCTGCCTTCAAAAATTAAGTTGTCTTAAATTTCAGATGTTCAATAATCAAGTTAAAAAATATAAATTCAAAACATTTTCTAATAGGACATAATCAGTATTATTAACTTACAATTGTTAACAATTTAATTTAACACAATTCAGATTCAGATTGTTTTGGCTAATTATTAGCTCCCTAATTCCTTCATTCATTTTCTTTTTGGTTTGGTCCCTTTATTAATCCGGGGTCGCCGCAGCGAAATGAACCGCCAACTTATCCAGCACGTTTTTAAGCAGCGGATGTCCTTCCTGCCGCAACCCATCTCTGGGAAACATCCACACACACACTCATACACTACGGACAATTTAGCCTACCCAATTCACCTGTACCGCATGTCTTTGGACTGTGAAGGAAACCGCAGCACCCGGAGGAAACCCACGCGAACGCAGGGAGAACATGCAAACTCCATCTGAGAAATGCCATCTGAGCTGAGGCGACCTTCTTACTGTGAGATGACAGCACTACCTACTGCGCCACTGCGTCTTCTAGCTATTAAATTATATATTTTTTGTATAAAATATTTGTGAAAATCATAAAAGATGATTTTTTTATATGATACAAACAATTTTTTAACATCAAATCAGCATACTACAAATGATGTGGTCATTTTATATAAAATAACAACTCACTCTCACTGGCTTTCATTTATTTACCAGTTCATATTAATATGCTGTACAGTCTGTGCATTGTGAATGATGAGCAGCTGGTCCTAAACATAACCACTCCACTGAGGGCTTCAGATGCCAAATAATGGGCTTTATAGGCTTTGAGGACAATGAGGGTTTAATCATTTGCTCTGTTTCCTTGTTTCATCTGCATTATCCCATGTCTCAGTGGTCTGCGTTGTCGCAGTGAATATGTGATGTAACAGCATGGATGAGGGCCAGTGTGTCTTTATCCATGTTGTGTGGCAGTGTAAATGCTTATGATTTAGCGTTGTGCGTTTTTCTGTCAGCACAGTTTACCTTCACCCAATACTGAAATCACCATGGCAACACAACGGTACCATATTTTTAGTTCTCGTCTCTGGCACTGGGGATCATGCATTGGCCTACATACGCTAATTACACCACCTTTAAATGTCAGGCAAATATCAAATGAATTCATCCCAGATCCGAAACATATGGGGGATATGTTCATCTTACATAATTGCTGGTTTGAAGTATGCAGCTGCTCATTTAGAAAGTAAACATTTGCATGCTCATTATCGGTACTCGGCTGTGCTCCGTTTAGTTCAATTCATTCTATTCTACCTTTGTTCTCTCTGTTCCTAAGAATAGACCATTGTGAGGGCAAAGCAATGCTCAATTTCTTTAGTCTTTTTCTGCAAGTTGAGTCATACCTTTTGAGGTCACAATTACACTCACGCACACGTTTGTAAATATTTGATTGTCAGTCATTATCTGGATGCATTCAACTTTCCTTACCATTGTAAGACACTTTTAGTAATGTCAGATAGTAGTAATGTCAGTAATCTAAGACAAGTTCTTATTAAAATAATATTAATAATGATGATAATAATGGTTATAGTAAAAATAATAATCATGAGGATGATAATAATGATAATAATACTAATAATAAAAATAATAAAATTATTATTATTATTATTATTATTATTATTATTGTTGTTGTTATTATTATTATTATTATTATTATTATTATTATTATTATTATTATTATAAAATGAACAATAGAAAAGGAAACCTTACTGAAATTCAAACAATTATCTGTATTTTCATATATACAATTTTGTAAATCATTAAAATAAAAATTAGACAATCTAAATAAATACAAACGTATTAATTCGGGCAACAAGACATTTATAAATTTAAAAAGTATACATATTTACACATACAGTGTATAAGTACACCCTTCACCAATCTCTCATTTAAATTTATATTTTATATGGGATGCTTTACCATAATATATTTGTGCATATATATTAGTAAATACTGAGGCCAAATCTGAAGATAATCCAACAAAACTCCTTACGATAATGGTCCAAAAATATTCAAATAAAATATAGGGAAAAATATTAAATAAAATTTTTAAAAAGAGCAAAAATTAAGAGAAACAAAAAATACATAAAATTTTGTAGTTTATAAATGTTTTTTTTTTTTTTGCAATATTTCTTTCTATTTCTCAAGATGTTTGGTGACTAAAATATTATTTTTATAAATATATACGTTCAAAAAATCTGTTCTATTTAAATGCACCAGAATATATTTATTTAATATTCTCGGAGGAAGGGATAAAAATAATCCATTTATTATGCAGTGGGGTAAATAAGTATTCAACACTTAATCATTATTCTCAGAAAACATATTTCTAAAGGTGCTGTTGACTTGAAATGTTCCCTGAATATTGGTAACAACCAAAGAAATCAATATATGCAAAGAAGACAAATCTAATTCGTTTACAAATTAAGTTATGTGTAATAAAATTGAATGATACAGAAAAACGTATTAAACACATAAAGAAAGGGAAGTGCAGAAAGGCAGTGAAAGCCCAGACAGCAACTGAAATCTCTCAGAAGTTATTCAGCAACCCTCTGCCCTTCATCAGTGGAAATTTCAGCAAGACAATGATCCAAAACACAGCCAAGGAGACTCTCAAAGGCTTTCAAAGAAAAAAATCAAGCTGTAGAATGGCCCAGCCAATCACCTGACTTGAATCCAATAGAGAAAACAAAATAAAGCTCAGATTTGATAAAAGAGACCCACAGAACCATCAAGATTCTTACACTCTATTGAAGTCTGCGAAAAAATCTTTAAAACTGAAAAGTTGTCTTGAAGCTGCCATGACCAAAAACTGATTTAACTTTTAGAAACTGATTTAAGTGTCCAATACAGTGTGATATACTTTATGTAATCGGCCAATTTCAATGAATCGTGTGTCATAACTGTGATTTCAGTCACTTTATTGACATTCCGCTTGCCGAAAATCCATTTTCATCCAATTCCAGCCATCATTCTTCATTCAAACAGGTTGGAAAAAAATCCATGCTCCAATATAACAAGCCAACAGCACATCACAGGTATAGCAGCTACCAGTAAAAATGCCTTTCTGTCTAAAGAATCCAGAGAGACAAAAACACACCCTGACAAGGCCAAGCCATAGGTCATCAATGTCCCTTAATGTTGCTCACAGTTAGAGAGAGTTAGAGAAAACCAGGGCAAGAAAGATTTACAATCTTACATAAGCAGCCCAATGACGTAAATGCCGCTCCTGTATAGCATGAGGCTGTAGGCTGTTGTATTGACTTCATTCACTGGCTGAGCTGTCAACATGTATTTAATCCGCCACACCAATTACACTAACGAGATCAACTAAATCTCCCCACCAACGTATCCTTCATCAGCTGTGTTGACTTGACTTATTTTTTCCATACCGTATAGCTTTAAATGCTCAGGTGTTTCTGTTTGGGCAAGTAAACACTCGTTGAATTGTTGATGTGCTGTTGCTTTGCTGGTTAAAAAGACGTGAGGAGTGCATGAAGGAAGAAGAACTAAAGAGTGATGAATGCATTTGTGTATTGTGTCTGTGAGGTGGAGGTTCTGTCAGGGCAGCTCAGCTCAGTTGAAGCACCCAGCAGGCCAAGAGAAAAGGCAGGGTTGACTAAGTGTTGTTTTTACGTAACTTGTGCTCTTTGTTGTCCAGCTACATTTTTTTAGGCTGAAGCTAAGAGGCCCTTTTCAGATAGGATACAAAAAAATTCTGATTCATTTTTGAGTCATTTATATTTAAATTTATTTCCATTAGGGCTGCAACATAAATCGTTTTAGCATCGATATCCCAATGTGATCATTTGCAATAGTCACATCGCGAGCATATGCATGTTGATTCTGGATTATAATTCTTCATTTGCATGTGTTGTTGATGCCTGTGATTGTATAATGACCTTAAAAGCATTCAGGCATAATAAATTGTACCATATGTAACTTTAACAATGGTTAATGTTATTGAATTATTTTTATTTTATCATTCAGTTACTGTGAATACTGTTAGACTCGGGAAACAATAAAACACTTGTCCAATTGTATCTTTTTCTTATTTGTAGATTGTTGTGCATGAAAATACTCACAGCACACGCAAATACAGAAATGCACTGTGAACAGCACAGGCCACAACAAAAACATGCGGGGAACCCCAAAAAGTGTATAGATTTTTTATTAGATTTTATAGACATAAACTCCCACTGTAGAATCATCTTAATCGATCTAACATTATAAATTCTTTCCAAATAAAGATTTTCAGGTTATCTGGTCAAACTGTATTCATATATATCGCAAAATTAAAAAAAAATAATCGCAATGCTAGATTTTTCCAATCGTGCAGCCTTTTTTTTCTACTTCTAACATGAAAAACACAAAGCATGTAAACTTTCAAGATGTAAATTTTACTAATTTAACATTGTTTTTATGTAACTTGTGCTCTTTGTTGTCCAGCTAAAACTTTGAGGATGAAGCTGGGAAGCCCTTTTCAGCCAAGTTACAAAAAGTGAATCATGTTGAGTACATTTGGATCTATTTATTTTTGAATTTGTTTTCATTTTCTACTAAAAACACAAAGCATGTAAACTTTTGAGATGTAAATTTTGAATTTTAAAAAGTAAACCCAGAACAGTGAGATGTAAATTTAGAATTTTAAAAAATAAACCCAGAACCGTGAGATGGAAATTTAGAATTTTGAAAAGTAAACTCAAAATAGGGCATATGCAGAAGGATTTTTAAGAATTTTTTCAGTAACCAAGTTCAAGCAATTCCAGTAAACGGTAGGGCGTTACAAAATTACAGCGTTTAAGGTCTGTTTTCTTCAAAAATCAGTGATCTTCACTGCCTGATATATGATATAAAGTGGGTCTCATTAAATTCTATTGTTCCGTGCAAAAAAACATTTATTTTACCACAATATTTTTAAGTTTCCGTGACCCTGATGGCGCTTGCATTAAAAAGACTTTTTATCTCATTTTTACACTTGAACAACTAAACGAATGCTGAAGTCTATTAAACAGATTATATTGAATTACATTACAACATCTATGCTGTGAAAAAATATGTAATTGAAAATGTCCAGCAGGCACAGGATATCAACATAAAGTCAGATTGATTTTTTCAATTTCATTTTGTTTGAAAATAAAAAATCGGTTTGAAGTTAGAACCCAACATCAGGCTGACGTCAATGTCCAATGTCGAACAGACGTTGTATTTTGTTTACTTTCCAACACAACCTAAAATCAACCAAATATCAATGTTTAATGATGTTACAACTTGACATTGTGTGAACATTACCAACATAACATCTGTCATGACATTTAAGATGTTGGCTCAATGTCAGATTTTGGTCACTTCCCAACAACACAACCTAAAAACAACAAAATATCAACGCCATTTCACATCGTTATTGGACGTCAAAATAACATTGTCCAATAAATGCTGGCAACTTAAATCTAACCTAATATTAACGTTGTATGACGTTGTGTGTCTGCTGGGTAGTCACATTAACTGTTCACCGAAAGTTTATTGGTAGGGGGTAAAACTAGCTCTGCATATACTCCATTGTGAGATGGAAATTTTGGATTTTGAGAATTCTCATTCAAATTTAGGATTTTGAGACGTAAACTTTTTGTG
The DNA here is from genome assembly GCF_052040795.2 of Danio rerio. Classification (NCBI taxonomy): domain Eukaryota; kingdom Metazoa; phylum Chordata; class Actinopteri; order Cypriniformes; family Danionidae; genus Danio; species Danio rerio. The sequence goes on along the minus strand of NC_141026.1, from coordinate 44,557,307 downwards.
ATTTGTGAGTTTTAAATTCATAACTTTGAAGTTATAAGATCTGTGATGTGTGAATTTAGAATTTTGAGTATGTTTAAAAGTTTACTTAGTAAACTGAGAATGAGAATTAGGTTTTGAATTCTGAGACGTGAAGCCAGATTTGAAAGATCATAAAAAAGATCATAAATAACATTAATTCTCTCCTCTATTACTTTCAAGTGATAGTTTAAATCTTAATGTTTGTAATTCCTTTCCTCGCAATTCTTAAAAATAATCAGAAGAGTGAGATTGAAGATGACAGCTTTTAATTTTTTAAGTTGACATCCACAATAGTAAGAGTTCACATTACTGAAAAAAGGAATTATTTTTTTCTCCTCTCATTTTCTTCTCTTTTCCTTGTTCTACACTGTAAAAAATATGTTGCTTGCTTGCATTTTTTAAGTTGAACCAATTTAACTTTACAAATGATTTTAACTTGCATTAATTAAGCTGAGTTCAAACATCCAGTTAAAATAACTTATATATAATAAGTTGAATCCTAAATAACTTTCTAAATTAAGTTAAAGTAACTTAAATCATAAGTTGTCATGCATGACTTTTAATTATGTAATGTTTTACAGGGTATGCACAAATTAACAGAATACTTTTAAGTGGGACAAGCAATGACAAAATTTCTTTTCTTTTTCTTGTTTCGATGAACTATCGCTTAAAGATCCTGGTCAAATATCCTTCAGTAGCCTTGATGTAACAAGAAGAATGATGTAACAATGTCTCAAGCATTTCTAAAGTGCTCGGGTGTCCTGCTCAAGTTATTCAGAGAGATGCTATGAGACAAGACGACTGTGTATAATATTCAGGAGGAAATATTTCGAGTGGTGTTCCACATACTTGTAGCAATAATATTTTAAAGAGGAATTAAAAGCACTTGAACTAATTTTAAATTTGCACTGAATGACCCAAATAATTCCAATACATTTCCCTTTTTGGTTTAGGAATCTGTTGATTCTGAGCGCTCTTTCCTCTGCTGTCCTGTTGTGTGTGTTCATATGTCATATCCCATTCTGACTCATCAGACGCGTCTCTAACTCACAGTATTTATAGATGTGTCTAAATAAGAAATGCACTGAAACAAATATTAGCAAAATGACTTCAACATTTGCATTCATTTACTTTTTTTTTTTTTTGCAGACAGTAGAGAGGAAATAAGTGTTTAATGATTGTGTGTGTGAGTCTGCACATATGTGAAATTAACCATGTTCTCTGTCTAAACAAATTTGCCATGCCTCATCAAAGGCTTAGTGATTATATCGCTGACGTGGCAAAGAAAGGATGGTGTCACTTAAGCAAATATGTCTAGATGTTAGCAAATACCTTGTGCTCTAGGCCAGAGAGTTTACACAAAGCTTAAATGCTTTTATTTCATTTAACACCAGATTAAAAGGGAACAGAGAAGTGATTCTTCAGATAAATTTATAATAAATAAATAAATAAACTATATATATATATATATATATATATATATATATATATATATATATATATATATATATATATATATATATATATATATATATATATATATTTGAAGAATCAGAATTATTAGCCCCCCTGTTTATTTTCTTCCCAATTTGTTTAAAGGAAAAACAAAGAGTTCTTTGCTCTGTTTTAAGAAATATATATATATATATATATATATATATATATCTTTAAAATAAAGTTTGTGAACTGTGAACATATATATTTAGATACATCCATTTAACTTAATAAATCCAATTACTTTAGGCTGGAGACTACGTTTAAAAGGTTAAATTATAATAATAATGACATACCTCAGAAATTGAAATAATTGACCTTTTGTTAATAGCTTCAGCTCACCAAGATTGACAATTCTAATATCAATTCTAATTCAAAGTGTTTAGACATTTTATGTATTCTGTGTGTTTTTTTAAATAAAATAATCTTTAAATAAAATATTAATTCGAAAACAAAGAATAAATTTTCAGAATCAATATTTTTCTTTTTAAACTGGAACACTTATAAAGACATGTTTACACCTCAGTTCAAATTACAGAATATATTAAGTTGTCGCTGTGGGGCTGTTTACGTCAAGTCTAGTATCCAAAAACAGGTATTTCAGCCCAGAAAGAACATTCCACCTTTTATTAGAACATTTTTTTACAATTATCATGTTTTGTTTCAGAAACTGCATTTTAATGTCACCCCATAAGTTATCAATAGGATTGAGATCAGGAGATTGAGCTGGACACTCCATTACCTCAATCTTTTTGCCTCAATCCAGAAACTTTTAGAATCAATATTTTTCTCTTTAAACCGGAACACTTCTAAAAACATGTTTACACTTCGTTTCAAATTATAGAACTAACATTTAGTTTCATAGTCATTGTTATTCAACAGCTCTGGAGCTGTTTGAGTCAAGTCTGGCATTCAGAAACAGGTATTTCAGCCCAGAAAGAACATTTCACATTTTCTTAGGACATTCTACATTTTCTTAAAATGTTCATGTTTTGCTTCAGAAACTGCATTTTAGTGTCACCCAAGTTCTCAAAAGAGTTGAAGTCAGGGGGGCGCATAATCTTTTGGTAAAACTGATCCATGATAAATGGGCCTAACGCCACACAGTATATAAACATCTCTATACAGTACCATGATTTTTTGTGCCATGATTAATGTGTCTTCACATTGTACTGAGCCTTAAATTCAGTACCTGATTGTTTACTTTCACTAATATTACCACTAAATCCAAAAAGAACAATTGTACTCTCATTAGTCTAAATTTGTCTTTGGGCCAGTCAATGTGTTAGCTGATTTTAACAGTTGATCTTTTATTAAATGTCTAAAATGACATTAAGTACAGTCAGATCATCTTTCATCTGTCTGGAATTGATGATTGGCTGCACATTTGGCATTCAGAAAATTCTTCAATCAGTTTTATGATGTTTTGTTACGCATCTTTCAGGTTTTTGTTGCCACTTTAAAGCATTTGAGAAGAGAATCCTCTAATTTGCTGCTCTTCTTTATACATTTTCCCTTCTCCAATCAACCTCTTAAATTGCATTGTGCTTTTTAACAAAATTTGTAACAACTAATTTTATTCATTAAAAATAATAATAAAATAAATAAATATGTGTTTATGTGACGAATTGCTGATCTTTGATAAAGTATCATTAAGTACGTCAATTTTACTCACGAATGAACGAATGGGGTATATGCACACAAATTTTTAATTTCAGCTAGCCAGCCAGCCTCAGGGCTTCCAGTAAACAGTCTTCCATTATAAAATAGCCACATTTAAGGCCTGATTCCTTAAAAATCAGTCATCTTCACTGCCTGATAGATATACAATAAAAAGTGGGTCTCAGACTGGACAAGAAGCATTTCCCCTGCCCTGTCTTTAAATATGACTGTTTATTTTACCGGATGGCACAGTGGATAATGTCGCCTCACAGCAAGAAGGTCGCTGGTTCCAGCCTCGCCTGTGTCAGTTGGCATTTCTGTGTGGAGTTTGCATGTTCTCCTCGTGTTGGCGGGTGCTCCGGTTTCTCCCGAAGACATGACATGATCTATAGGTGAATTAGGTAAGCAAAATTGTCTCTAGTGTTTGTGTGTGAATGGGAGTGTATACGGGTGTTTCAGAGTGATGGGTTGCAGTTGGAGGGGCATCCGCTGCATAAAACATATGCTGGATAAGTTGGCGTTTCATTTCGCTGTGGCGACCTCAGATTAATAAAGGGACTAAACCAAAAAGAAAAGGAATGAATGAATGAGTTTATTTTACCAAAGTATTTTGAATGGTGTTTCTGCGCTCACCTGCTAATCCTGAAGGTGCTAACGCTTACACGGTCTTTCATCTCATTTAATGCTTGAACAAATAAATGAATGATTAAGTCTATTTAACTGAATGCATTGTGATTACATTACAACATCGATGCTGTAAAAGGAACCTTATGACATTGAAAATAGTCACATTAAGCTTTCACTGAGAGTTTATCATTGGCTGAAAAACACTAGCTGTGCTGCAACACACTGCTATTATTTTGAACACACCTTTTTTTGTGCATTAGTCAATTGCTCAGAACAAGCAGAACACATGACTCAACAGTTGGGTCTGTTGTTTTTCTGTTGGTTTCTGTTGTCACTACATCCATGAGTAACTTATTTGTAATGCACAAATATCACTATTGCTGTAACAGTGGTTCAAGAGATCACATTGCTACAGTGCTTTTAAGAATTTTTTACTTTAAGATTAGTATAAGTAAACCTGAATTCATTCTAATTTATTCATTTTCTTCAGTTTAGTCCCTTTATTCATCAGGGGTCACCACAGCGGAATGAACCACCAAATTATCCAGCATATGTTTTACACAGCGGAAGCCATTCCAGCTGCAACCCAGTACTGGAAACATCCATACACACATTCACACACATACACTACGGCTAATTTAGCTTAATTCACCTACAGCACGTCTTTGGTCTTGTGGGGGAAACAGGAGCACACAGAGGAAGCACATGCGAACATGGGGAGAACAAAAGAACATGCAAACTCCACACAGAAATGCCAATTAAACCAGGGACTTGAACCAGCAACCTTCTTGCTGTGAGGTGAATGTGCTACCCACTGAGCTATTGTCGCCCTGAATTCATTAGTTCAGAATTCATTAGCAGTTTTTGAAAATTCATTCATTCATTTTCTTGCCGGGGTCGCCACAGCGGAATGAACCGCCAACTAATCCAGCAAGTTTTTTCACAGCGGATGCCCTTCCAGCCACAACCCATCTCTGGGAAACATCCACACACACACTCATACACTACGAACAATTTAGCCTCCTCAATTCACCTGTACCGCATGTCTTTGGACTGTGGGGGAAACCGAAGGAAACCCATGCGAACGCAGGGAGAACATGCAAACTCCATAGAGAAACGTCAACTGAGCCGAGGTTCGAACCAGTTACCGTCTTTTTGTGAGGCGACAGTACTACCTACTGCGCCACTGTGTTGCCACCCCTGCCTTATGTAAGAATTTTTTTTAAATATGTGTTTAAGCAATTGATTCCTCACAATTTCCCAAATTATAAACCAAACCTAGGTGAGTCAGATGAATAAACGGCACGTAATCCAGAAAATAAATCACAGCGCTCTCAACACAGCTAGCAACTTAAGGATTTAGTTCCTGTGTAATGTCAACAGCCTCTGAAAATAGCAGCTCGAACTGGCCATATCTCACAGAGAAATGCAAACACCACAAAAATAAATGAAGCGGAAAGCCTTGGTGTATGAGAAAATAAACATTGGAAATATTAATTTCCTCCGCTTATGTTTCATGCCACTTTCTTCTCAATCCAGATTCCAGCTCTAACTCTTACTCATTTATACATTTACATAATACATGCTCACGCACACACAAAACACAGTGCTAAATGGCATTTCTGTCCTTATACGACATGGCGCCAAGATGTAGAAGAAAATGAACCAGTCGGGGTGGGAAAAGGATGTGTGATTTGTGTGGTATTTGCTTGGCCTCACCTCTGCGTTATCTCACAGTTCACTGGCCATTATGTAACCAGTCTGAACAAGTACATCTTTATTAAAAAGTAGACAACCAACCACAAGAAATCACACCACAGGATCAGCTGCTGTGTGCATAAACGTGTAAAAGCACTGAGTGAAAATCTACACGGTTTCACTGCTCCATCAATTGTACATTCCCGGTTGGTGTGAATGTTATGGCTCAGTGGTTATTTGTGTCAGACTGGCCTCCAGCAGATGCAGATGCCAGACTATATAGGATAATCTGCTGTCACGGTCATGATTTCAACAGATGTGTTCTGGTTGTTTACAAAAATGCAAAATTCAATTAAATAATTGATTGTGTAAGGAAGAAATGCTTAGAAAATGATGCACACCTAAGGTTGAGTATGACTGGTTATACTGTGGTTATTTCACACCTATCAGATGTTGTATTTTAAGACAGATTTTTGCCCTTAAAGGGGTGGTCCATTATGATATCATATTTTAAATGTAATTTAGCTGTGTGAACATAAACAGCATCTCTGAATGTAATACGCTAAAAGATAATAGCAAAGGGAGACATTGGCTTTTACAGAGTTAGCTTAGCACAGCCTACAGCGAACAAAGTTTGGGGACTACAAAAAATGCATCCAGGTTAGTGGGATCTTATACGCTTTGGGTTAAGCGCTTTCCCCATTGAAGGGAAGGGGTGTGGGCACAGTTGCAGTAATGTTATAGCAGAAAAAGCTAAAATGGCATATAAATGCTGATATTTTCATAGAGCTTCCACGGTTCTGTTGCTGTATTTGGGCTTCTAAAGGATACGACATGAAGAGAGAAATGCTTACAATTTAATATTAATTATGTTCCAGAGAATTAAAGAATATATATATATAGCGCTAGCATTTGACAAAGGATAGCTTTCAGAATCTCTCCCTGGGGTGCGTTTCCCAAACAACGACGTAACTGAACATAACTTAACTATCATAGTATGATGCGGCTGAACTATCTTAGTATGATACGATGCATCAGTTGTGAAAAGAACAATGAAGTAACGAGTGTTTCCCAAAACCCGTAGTTTTTCTGTCGCAGATCCATCGTTTGAACCACGTTAGTTGTAACGTAAAACGCCCATAATGATGCTCTAAACGGGGTGGAGTAACAACTTTTTGAGAGAAGAACCCCATAATTTCTTTGTGCAATTTATAACAAACACGCATTTAAAATAAAATCCAGTATTAGTTTTGCTAAAAACAAGCACTCGTTTTCCATATTAACTGAAATATATGTAAATGGTACATATATGGCCTATGTTACATTTACAAATATTATTGTGACTATTCCATCTTCTATTCTTAAAACATAAAATCACTTACAAAAGCTAACACTATTCTAATATCATATATAAATCATATAAATAAATAAATAAATAATGAGGCTATCTATTCAACACCAACAACTGAGGTAAGATCCAATATGCAGGTTTATTCACAGTCAGGCAAGCGGTGGTCAACACAGGTGCAAACTTTTGTATGTACTTTTGGTGTTTTGCATTTTATAAACACAACCAAGCCTAAAATACACACTGGACCACCCCTTTAAGACAGATTTTTGCCCTTAAAGGTTCACTAAACCCTTGAGTACTTTTTTGAGATTTTAACAGATTTGTGTATGTTGAGAATCAGTTAGGACAACGTTAGCACCTGATAGCTTTAATTGTGGGGAAAACTGGATAATTTGTAACTTTTGTCAGCTATTTTCAGCTGCCGGGTTTAAAATGATTTTTGGGATGGGATCAAAATCGGCGACGTAGCGCAAAACTGCAAGTGCAAAGATGACGTGTCGGTTTCTCAGTATTATTCATAGTGGAGTTTTCTTACCCTATGAGAAGAGCCAGCTGCTTAATTATTCATGACTGCACGTGCTTTCTAAAGGCAAGGCAGACCTGCCAGTGCCAAGCTGTGAGACACGGATCCACGGCACACAGTATTTAGCTGTTCATGAAGGGTTGTATGTGTTTGTTTCCATGATCCACAGGGTTTTTTGCATGTTTTTCCCCGCGATGCTGTCAGGGCCGATGCAGCAAAGCTATTTGTGTGCCGCAAGCATTTTTGTCGGGAGAGCAGTACAAGAATTAGAAAATGACGGACGTTGTCTTTTATTAGGAGTTCCTTCACATTTAGGCACATCGCCGTGCTGCTGTGTTTGCCTAAATCCTCTAGATTACCAACAGGGCTAATGGTTAAAAATAGACAGGGAAAGAGACCTGCAGCACTGAGTCTGCATTCAGACCTATGATTCAGACCCAGGGTTTGATTGAAAAAATCCTCATTGTGTTTATATGAACACAATTATCTTCATAATGAGATTAATTGTGGTTATCTGTATATGAAATTATGAATAAAAAATGTAGCAGGGCATTAAATTACTGTTTATTTATTTGCATTTTAACTTTGTAAACTATAAAATCATGCGTCTCCTCACGGTTTGTGTATCATTTTGTGAGCGAACTGACAACAGTGGTTTGCTCCCCTCCTTCTCCCCTGCTGGCCACACCCACTCCTGCCCTTTGACCGCGGAGCTGTACGCTCATTATGATGCATCTTTTTAAAAAAATTCTGAGGTAGACTTGAACTGAAAGTGGGGGGGTCATGACCCTTTAAAGGTTAATTATAGGTACAGGTCACCAAAGAAAATGTAAACTTTTGCCATGATTTACTCACTCACCACATTTTTTAAAAAGAAGATATTTTGATGAATACTGAAAAGCAGCAGTCATTGACGTCCATAGTATTTTTGTTCCTATTAATGTCTGCTGGTTTCCAACATTCTTCAGGATATCTTGTTTTGTGTTTAACAAAAGTGAAGAACACTTGAGTGTGAGTAAATGGTGAGGATATTTTTCATTTTGAGGTGAACTGGCCCTTTAAGCAATATTTGAAAATCGCTTCTGACCACAGTGTCAGACTCAGTCTCAAAACAATTGCAGCCAATCAGCAGTAAGGTGTGTCTGGTAAAGATAGCGAAGATATCAAAAAAAGGGGTTTGGGTGTGTGTGGTGCTTTCTGATATCAGCATCTTTTGGCTAAAATGCACTTTTAAACTGCTTCTAGAGCTCATTATGAAGTATCACATCCCAAGCCTCCACTAATAATTACAAAATGTCTACAGAATTACGCCACTGATAGCAGACAAACACAAAAATTGAAGGAACAATTTTACTCTCATTAGTCTCATCTGTTTTATTTTTATTATTATTATTAATTCCTTCATTCATTTTCTTTTCAGCTTAGTCCCTTTATTAATCCCGGGTCGCCACTGCGAAATGAACCGCCAACTTATCCACCACGTTTTTACGCAGCGGATGCCCTTCTAGCCGCAACCCATCTCTGGGAAACATCCACTCATTTACACTCATACACTAAGGACAATTTAGCCTACCCAATTCACCTGTACCGCATGTCTTTGGACTGTGGGTGAAACCAGGAGCACCGACTCCACACAGAAACGCCAATTGACCCAGCCGAGGCTGGAACTATCGACCTTCTTGCTGTGAGGCGACAGCACTACTACTATTATTATTATTATTATTATTATTATTATTATTATTATTATTATACTGTGATCGAGCGTTCTGTCTACTATTATATGAGCTATAAAAAGGAAGATGACCTGGGCTTACAACTATTTTTTAAATCATTTTTATTTTATGAAACATTTCAATATTATTTTTAGCCTATTATAATCATTATAATTATATTATTATTGATAATAATAGATCACAGGAAAAAAAGCGACTCTCTCCCTTTCTAATGTCACTTTTAAGGACCTCAATTACGAGGGTTTCAAACTATTTATGCCTTATTTGAGGATTTTACTGAACAGATCCATTACGAAATTACAACCAATATCCTATGTTAAGTAATAAATAGTCTTAAATACAAGTATTGCATACCTGCCAACACCTGGGAGTCTCCTGTATTTCAGACCCATCTCCCGCCCTCCTCCCGTATCGTTCTGTCTCCCAGAAAACTCCCGGAATTCCCGGAAGTAACCGCCATGTTTTAAATACACAGCTGAGACATTACATTGTAATACTATATGCATAATATAATAAGCCATGGATGACCCGAGCTCAAACAAACTTTGTCGTTGTCTTGATGTACAGCCACAAAGCCAAGAAAAACAAAATATGCCGTGTCCTGTTGTTGTTGTACGAGGCCGTCCAAAAGTGCGAGCGGTTTTCTCTTTCTCCAGGGATCTTGTGATCGCGTCTATATTTGAAATAATGAACTTCTTGAGCTGATGATAATAATGTGTGTGTTAATATTGAAGTGTCTTCGACATCTAATCCTTTCAGAAAAGTAAAGGAAAAACAAAGGAGTGAAACGCGAAAAAACAAAGGAGAAGCCCGACAAAACAAAGAAGCAAATTGTTACAGCAACTTAAAACATGAACAAACTGCCACGTTTATCATCACCTTTTGGACTATTATGAACTATGAATGACAGAATTACTCTCTGAAAGAGGTGCTGCTGAAGATTAAAGACACAGATGAGAGGTTTGCTCTGACTGTGAGCTATATGTTGTGTGCTGCTTTTGAACCCAAATAAGGACTAAATGTATGCTGTGTGTTTATCTGTAATTGGTAACACATCGGAGACTGTAATGGTCTGTATGTGTTAATATATATTGCATTTAATTACTTATTTTATATAATTACAGACGTTACAGTAGGCTATTTCGCAGTGTCATTGATCTGCAGTTATAATCAAATTATGCTCATAGAAAAGTTATTAATAAACATTTATACACAAATATGATAAGCACTTTTCACAAAACAGATGCTTTATACACATAGATATTTGTGTATAAATATCTCAATTCACAAATCACAAACATGATTTGTGAACGACCTGTGCAGCTTTTACTGTAGACATTTATTCGAGCGAGAATGACGTCAACTGAAACTCTCTGTCATACTCCACGGCCACCAAAAGGGTACCCTTTGGTAGTACCAACCCGAACCGTACCGTACTGCACCATTCAGTGATAACAGGCCATTAAAACTGCAATATCAGGACGTGCATACACATTTAAGATACAAATATGGGGCCTTGTACTTTTTATGTAACATGTACTTTTTTGAAAATGTACCACCCCATTGACAGCTCTTGTAAATATGATTGTAAAGCCTATTGTTTGTTTTGCATTGTTTTGAATAAACCAATAAATAATCCGTCACCTTGGAATTATAAGGTTCTAACTGCATTCTGAATGACTTTGAGATATTGAGCTTCAAAGTTTTTGCATTCCAAATGTCAAGGATGTTAAGTGCTAATATTGTGAAGTCCAGTAGGGGGAGTTACTAAGTTACTAGAATGAGTTGTAATTTACAGAAGAAAATTAAAGTCAGTTGAAGAAACACAAAACATGTGTGAGTCTCTTTGGCTCCGTTTCAGAGAGGAGGTTAAGTGAAAACAGTGTTAACCCTGAAATGAAAGAAACTCTGGGTTTTCCATTTCAAAAATTGCAGGTTTGTCAAACTAGAGAAAGCAGGGTAAGTCAACCCTGTTTCTGAAAGAGAGGTAACTTTTACTGAGTTACCATGGTAACTTACTCTGAGAACCTAACCTGGTCAGGAGCCAGTTTTATTCTCTAAACTCAGAGTTTCTGTCTGTTTTCTCAACTTTTTTAAAGATGAAGCGGTATTTCACGCCTTAGCCTTAATCATTCATTGCCTACATTTCAGTCACACAAAGAACAAAGTTACGAGAATGGCTTGTATTTTTTTTTTGGATAATTACAATTAGGATAAATTTCATAGTTTTAACCAGTTTTATCTTCGATTAAAAATTTATCTTCAAAAAAAATGTATGTGTATATATATATATATATATATATATATATATATATATATATATATATATATATATATATATATATAGAGAGAGAGAGAGAGAGAGAGAGAGAGAGAGAGAGAGCTTGAATTCACTGTTCTTCAACAGGGACATACTGTAACTAGATTAATGGGATTATTACTCGTTGTAAAATCTATTTTTAGTACTGCTTACATTCTAAATGTCATTTCAACCTCTGCTACTTGACCAATAATAAAGGCAGACACACACAAGTGCATATTTACATCTATTATAAACTAAATCTTAAAAACTTTATCTTAAACTGATCAATGTGAGTAAAAGTGGAAACCTTATATTAAACATTTCCACAGAACATTAAGGTTATCTGTATTCGTGTTTTGTCAAATTTGTTGTAGAAATTATGCAGTAGCCTATTTTATGTCATTTAATGCAATTACATCTGAAATAACTTTAAAATGACAGCCAATTCCCCACTTTTTAAAGTGAAAAGTCTATAACTGACACACATTACATTGCTTATTTTTTTATTATACCTAAATACTTTAAATAATTTCAATGTAAAACTTACGCATTAACTTGAGTAGCTGTTTTCTCATGCTAACTGTCTCTGTTTCGCCAATGCAGTGGTGTTACTTTTTAAAAAAAAATATATATGGTCATATTTGCTATAACTGCATGAGCACATCAAGTTCAGCTGGAGAAGGAAATGCTAATCTCTTTTTTTCAGATGTTGCTAAATCTGAGCTCCATTGATAATGCCTTTTTATAGTCACAGTGTGTGCGCTTAACTTTCAGTTGGTCTACTCAGACTTGATTGACCTAACTCTGTTCTAAAACGGAAAACTGTTTTTAATATCTCGGTAAGTCAACTCGGACTTCAAGTTTAAACTCAGAGTTGGTTGACCGCCTTACAGAAACAGGCCCATTATCTTCACATGACAGCAAACTGTATGTGTGTAACATTTGTTTTGTATATAAAGTTCTAAAATTGAAACAACTTGTAAAAAAAAAAACATCCCATAATGTAAATAAGTTGTCATGTAATAAGAATAAGTCAATAACTCAATTTTGATAAAAAATGTCAGATGACGAAATTTCAAAACTATACATGACTAAAAATAGGCTACTTTGGTGAAACAGTACAGTGATGATTGGCTATAGTGTAAAATACTATGTCAATACTGTGGCAATGGTATAATACTATGAACTAAAAGTGAAATTTTAATTGAAATTGAATATCAAATCTTAAAATTGTTTTAAACTTAACAGTAGGCCTACTGAGGTAGAGGGCACCGTGACGATAAACTAATAGGATAGGATGTATATCATAGTACAAAAAATGCACAAATAACTTTGCCATGATTTACAAACCCCATCTTTGGACAACAGCGCTTCTTTAACTTTTTGCTACACATTTTTTCAATGAATTTTCTTACCTCTGAATCATTCTACAGTCAAGTCCTTGTAGCCACGAGCTATATTTTATGAATCGAGATCCTGATATCCGATTCAGAGGTGCCGCCTGGTGGTGATTTTTGTAAAGTAAACCTAAAATCTGAATTTCAGTTTAAAATTAGACCGGTAACTAAACATTTTTATATGGTAATATTGTATTGTAAGCCACAATAAACTATATTGAACACATAACAAAACAATACACATTACCTTCTGCTTTATCCTTGTTATGAATATTGTTGGCTAAAGTTGAGCCAGTAACTTACATCAATCTCTCAAGTCACTCAGACGGGTTACAATAAAACGGCTAAATAAAGCACATATTGAACCCCAAATCTATTTCTGCATCACTGCAATCATTAAACATATATTTATTATATAAAATGTGGCAATAAATAAAAAATATATATATACTTAACGCTAACACCTTTAAGACAAAAACTGTCCACCGCCAGAGGGCGCGTTGAGGCTCAGGAAGCCGCACCCTCTCTCAAAGAACTAACACCGCTTCTATGCTCTTTGCCTTCCTTGAATAAACAAGATGTTTGTACCATAAAATGTGCTGTATTTTTCAATAAATACATTGTCAAAGCTTTGTTCCCAGTGTAAAATACAAAAATCCATCCCAGCATTCTAAAAAAAATCTATATTTAATCATTCTTAAATAATCATAAAGTACTCTGATTAGTTCTTTTTAGCCAACGGTGACAAAAGTAACAACCATCACGAGACACGTTCTGGGCCACGATTCCCGCCCATTACATTCGCCGCTAGTTCAATGGCACGGACACTGACGTGTATTTGTGCTCTTGGCGATGACGTGTCCTGAACACGCTACTATAGCTGATACCCGGTGCTCGCTAACCGCTAGTCTACGACCATCATCAGAGGGACACCATGGCCAGTGAGTCTTCATCATTTCTAACCCAACTTCAAGTCAAGAAGTTCAATGATTTCTTTAACTAACGTATAAAGTAAACTGCTGCTTTGGTAATAACCGGTAGCTTTTTGCTTCATTATTTCCTCATGCGTTAGCAACTGTATTTTGCTGTCGGAATCCATGTTTTTTTTGTTTTACTGGGTCATTTAAACACAAAGTATAATGTTTGTTTTATTTTATTGTTTAAAAATGTGGCTTTAATGGTTACACTGCGTTTTAATATGACCTGCGAACACTAGGTTAGTAACGTAAATTGACGTTAGCCTTGTCACAAATGCACTTTCAGTTTTTGTTCCAACATGGATGTTATAAGCAGTTTAAACTCTTAATATATTGCATGCAAAATACATTTATATCATGCATATTTACGAAATATGGAATTAACTTCGTCTTAAAGTTCATCCTGGTGTTAATCAACGTACTTTTAAAACATTATTCAGAATTTTGACGTGATTTGTTGTTGTTGTTGTTGTTTTTATCCACATATTTCATGCAAAGATGATGGTATGATGATAAGCCGAGGTTTTTTTGAGGTGAATGATAACGTTGCAGGACACACAGATTCAACTAACTTGTCTAACCTCCAGAAACTTAAAAGCCACGTCGACTAAATCCATCAGAAGCTTCTGGGATAGTGGCACTGTTTTGATTTCACATGTTTGGCATTAATACTGTAATCTAAAAGTGCTGTTTTGTTTTCCCCTCAGTTAAATTCTTGGAAGTAATAAAACCATTCTGTGCGGTTTTACCCGAGATCCAGAAGCCTGAGAGGAGGGTATGTGGTTTGGTTATATAAACATTTATTCATTTGTTCTAACTTGTGGCATTTTGATGATTTATAACTTTTTAAAATTCTTCATCACAGATTCAGTTCAAAGAAAAGGTGTTATGGACTGCGATCACTCTTTTCATCTTTCTGGTTTGCTGCCAGGTACATTTGATCTCATCTGAACTCCTAAGCTCCAAGTGTTGTAAACTGTTGATGATCAACAAGTCATTCATGCACATTTTATAAACCTCTGATATCAAACTTGACAATTTTTTGGGTCTGCTTTTACTGGTTTCTAAAGACTGTAAACTTGTTTATGTGACTTTATTTTATGATCTCCATCATTCAGATTCCTCTTTTTGGAATCATGTCTTCGGACTCAGCAGATCCCTTTTATTGGATGAGAGTGATCATGGCATCCAACAGAGGTGTGTACTACTGAATGAGCAGTGTCAGACAGTGATTGAATCAGCTGTTACATGTTTGACACGTGATTTAATCAAGCTTCAATAGCTGTTTCTTTTTCATACATTTGCTCAGCAATAAATAAATGTAGTGAACTTTAGGGTAGATTAATCAATTTAGGATAATCAGACCACCTAAATGTTATTACTGCCAAGCTGCTTTTACCATGAAACATATTTTGTTGGAATGTGGAAGTTTGAATATCATTAGATAACAGAAGTACATTGATGGACATTTTTAAAAAGGCACCAGGAAGAATCTTATTATTCATCAAAAATTAAACCGAGAAATCATTTAACTCTGAACATATTTTGTGTGAATTTTGTTTATTTATGTTTACATATTTGTCTGAGTAATTGTCGTATTTTAATACAAATTTATGTAATGTAATATTTTTATGTATATCTATTTTGTCATGATAAAGCCATAAGTTGCTGATGTGTCAATAAATAAATAAATAAGGATAATCAGCATTCGCCAATAACTGTTAAGGGTATTAACGAATAACCTACAAGTATCAGACTATTGTTAGGTTTATTTGAAGACAGAGCGACATTTGGTAGTAGATGTGCTATTTTGGTGTCTGTCAAATTAAATTTATAATAAAATATTGGTAAAACTTATTTGCGCTGTCATTCAGCATTACATACATTTATGTAAAATATGCTCGTTTTATGTTTAAAATGCACAAAGTAATAATTGATCATACAAAATGTTTATTGTATTTTTAACTATTAAAAACTTCCTGTCAAATTAATAAAACCTGGCGAGATTAAGGATAGTGGCAACGTATAAAAAATAAACATTCCTATTAATTACTATTTTGGTCCATAAACTCTTAATACTGTATGTTATCAAATTATTCTTGTTCTAAAGATTCCTGACAGCATAAATTATGCTACTCTGATTCACATTTTATTTTTTGTTTTTTGTCTATCATGATTAAAAGTAGGAGAGTTGTAAATATTCATTCATTCATTCATTGTTTCTTTTCGGCTTAGTCCCTTTATTAATCAGGGGTCACCACAGCGGAATGAACCGCTAACGTACCCAGCATATGTTTTACGCAGCGGATGCCCTTCCAGCTGCAACCCAGCACTGGGAAACACACAGTCTTGCATTCCCACTCATGCATAACAGCCAATTCAGCTTATTCAGTGGTCTTTGAAAATTCCTTATTGACCTATAATAAAATATAAAATTAAAATCTAATTCTGCTTTAAAAATGTGTATTTCAGGTACTTTGATGGAGTTGGGTATCTCTCCCATTGTGACGTCTGGCCTGATCATGCAGCTGTTGGCTGGAGCTAAAATCATTGAGGTTGGAGACACCCCTAAAGACAGAGCGCTCTTTAATGGGGCTCAGAAACGTAAGACCCATATATTATTAAATAGAAAGGGATCTTATTCTTACTGGAAGATATGGCTTCTATTCTCTCTCTGTAGAATTGGTTACTCTAAATTGGTCATTTGTGGAATTCTGATTGTATCGTTACCAATATTTTATGCAAATCTATTTACTTGATTTACCACTTTGACGATACTGTCAGGCATCCTTTGTTGAAAACTAAACCAAACCAAGCTTGAAAATATTCTAATAACGCATTCTCTTACCATGTATTTTCTGGCATATTTTATACTAATACCTAAAATGAAGTGCCTTCACGATCACTGGTACTAACTGAAAGACTTTACGCATCTCTCACTGCAATATTACTTATGGGAAACCATCTTAATGTCATCATTTCTCTTATTTTGAATGTCATCTAGTCAAACTGTTAAATTTTTCCACCAGTGTTTGGCATGATCATCACCATTGGTCAGGCTATCGTTTATGTGATGACTGGTATGTATGGAGATCCTTCAGAGATGGGTGCTGGAATCTGCCTTCTCATTATCATCCAGGTAATTCGTGTTTCTAGCCACTTGATGTAGCCATTTTCGTAGTGATTAAACTGACCGATACCACATAGGAAATGTTACCGTGTTCAGACATTTTACATTTAGTTCCGAGTTAATCTGGTGTAATCAAGTTCCTTTATTC
The DNA here is from genome assembly GCF_052040795.2 of Danio rerio. Lineage (NCBI taxonomy): Eukaryota > Metazoa > Chordata > Actinopteri > Cypriniformes > Danionidae > Danio > Danio rerio. Next base: position 44,540,247 of record NC_141026.1, on the reverse strand, counting down.
CAAGTCAATTTTGTGACAGTGTTGCGAATGAATAATGCACATTTTCTGTTTTGCTCATTAATATTGTGTGGTGTGCATTTAATTGAGTGATCTAGACATTATCGAAACAAGCTGTAAATTCCAAATGTATTCAAGAAACTCATCAGCTTTGCATATTTTACAAGATGGCCTATTGCATTGTACTACAGCAACAAAAAACTGATTTGTTCATTCAGAAAATTCTGAACTATTCTTCTGTGAAATTGTTTCCTAAAACAGACATGCCTCATTGTATGTGTCCACTTACAAATTTAAGGGGCTTTCCACAATTTCCTCAAACTCCTTCCTGTCTCGAAATTTGCATGCAATATGTGTAAATCTACCAATATTAATCACAGTTATGTGTGTTATGACTTATTGCAAGTCGCGTAATATCGGTTAGTGGAAAATTGTTTATCAACATTTAGAAATTTGCACAAATCTGTAATGGAAATCATACTACACTGTAAAACCCAAAAAATAATGGTAACTCAAACCATTTGAGGAAATTGCTGACAACAAACCATTTAAGTTTAAAAACTAATCTTAACGAGTACTGTGAACTTAATCCATTTGAGCACAGTAAAACCCAATAATTTAAGAGAACTCAAACCAACTGAGTACTGTAAAACCCAATAAGTTAAGTTTGAGGAAACCGATTGCAACAAACCATGAGTTTGACCTAATATATACGAGTACTGTGAACATTTAAACATTTAAATCAAAGTAATGAGGTATTTACCCCTTTGATGCACTACATGGGTCTAAAGTGGCCCATCTTAGCTTATTTTTTCAATATCTATTTTATAGCTTGTGCATCAAAGGGTTAATTAATCCGTTACCTTCAACACCGAGTTTAAAACTCGTTTCAAATGAGTAGAATTAACTTTGTCAATTTTGAGTTAACTACACTTTTCTTTAAATGACGATGACCGTTGGGTTTTACAGTGTGCTAATTCTGACCGCAACAACAAAACATTGGATTGCATTTACCATGTTACGAAACTTGTTTTTGCCCAAATCTAATGTTATCATCATAGGTTGTTTATTTGCCTTCAGTTTCAAAAGACTTTGCTCTGAATAACACAGCAATGTTTATATGAATTGTTGAAATAATCTTGTCTGTTAATTTCCATTTGGACTTACTATCTATGTAAATGACCATTATTATTAAAAAAATAATAGAGCCACATCTTTAATCTTATTTTGTAAAAAGCTTTATTTAAAAGGGATGGTTTCATCCCCCCACCATTTGATCTAATTATGTAGAAGTTTCTTTCTTCTGTTCAACACAAAAGATGATCATTTAAAGAATGCAGGGAACCAAACAGTTGATGAAACCTTCTCATTTTTATAGTATTTTCTTTTTTCTGCAATGATTCAAAGTCAATGTCTATGATTTGACCACCAGCATTCTTCAGAATATCACCTTTTGTGTTCAGAGAAGAAAAACTTCTACAGGTTTGGAACAAACAACTTAAGGCCGAGTAAATGCACAAAATGTTCATTCTTGGGTGAGTTGTTACTTTATGGTCTGCATGCTTTATGTAAGTTGTTTAATTTGGACATTTGTTTTTGGCAGTTGTTTGTAGCCGGTCTGATCGTGTTGCTGCTGGATGAGTTACTCCAAAAGGGCTATGGATTGGGCTCTGGTATCTCTCTCTTCATCGCCACCAACATCTGTGAGACAATCGTATGGAAGGCATTCAGCCCAACAACAGTCAACACAGGAAGAGGTCTGTGTTCAGGATACAGCATCTTGTTCTGAACCATTCTTTAATGCCATAACGTAATGTTGACTGAATTTTGTTTGTGCATTCAGGCACGGAGTTTGAAGGAGCCATCATTGCTCTCTTTCACCTATTGGCCACTCGTACTGATAAAGTGCGAGCTCTAAGAGAAGCCTTTTACAGACAGAACCTGCCCAACCTCATGAACCTCATCGCTACAATCTTCGTCTTTGCTGTGGTCATATACTTCCAGGTATAGATTCACCAACAACATGACAGTTCATCTAAATTGAGTCAGTATTTCACTCTTTCTTGATGCTTGGTCACAAAGCCTCTCAATTGAATAAATTGATTTTATGAGTGAAGCGCAGCACTGTACTTTTCAATATGTGCAGCTCATTATTATTATTATTATTATTATTATTATTATGGTGTTTTCAGTGTCTCAAATGTCTCAGATTGCCTACATTTACAGGACATTTGCTCAATTCTCACCATGTTATCTGTAATTTATTTGAATGTGGGTCACTTGTTTTACCTGCATTTACAAATTTAAGTAAAATAACTCTCAAACTTGGTGCCTAGAAATCAGCTGCCCAAATAAAAGTTGCTTGGTTTAATGTTTAATAAGGGAGAAAGACTGTTAAATTACCTTGCTATACTAGTGTTGTATGATGGTTCCCTTTCTTAAACTTGGTGAAATTACAATTGCAGAATTTGTTTAATTGTTTTTCTCTTTACGTATTCGGAAAACACAAAAGTTGTGTATTTTGATCTGTTAAGCTGATTGCTGCAGAGTAACCTAGTACATTCGTGGGTTGTTATATCCATAAAGTGAAAGTCTGCAGTTTTACTTGTAAACTTCTAAAAAACCAAAAGTTGCAAACAGTATCTTTAAAAATAATAGTTATTACTAATTGTGCAGCTTTACAAGCAAGCGTAGACCACTTTTTTTTTTTCTTTTGCAATTTGAACAGTTTATCACTTTAGATTATGAACGGTATTTTTACATATTTTTAAATTTCATGTGTTACATGCTTATCCTCATTCCACAGGGATTTAGAGTCGATCTGCCCATCAAATCTGCACGTTACCGTGGCCAGTACAACACCTATCCCATCAAGCTCTTCTACACCTCCAACATTCCCATCATCCTGCAGTCTGCACTGGTGTCCAATCTTTACGTCATCTCTCAAATGCTCTCAACTCGCTTCAGTGGAAACTTCCTGGTCAACCTTTTGGGGACTTGGTCGGTAAGTGACAGATATATATATATATATATATATATATATATATATATATATATATATATTTTTCCTTCTTAAAGGTGGACCCATTATGCAAAAATTACTTTTATAAGGGGTTTAAACACGGTTGTGTGACAGGTCTGTGAGCATAACCAGCTTCTAATGGTAAAAATTTAATAATTTAATTTCTTATAACAACAATGTGTGAAAACAGTCTGCAGAAACGATCCACATTCTCCCTTGTACATAAAATCAGAGAAGGAAAGTTCCACCTAATAGTGATGATCTTTTCAACAGTAGCATAGGGTGTTTTTTTTTTTTTTTTTAAACCCTCTTTTAAAAAGAACCATCTCATTTGCAATTGAATCACTAAAATTGCACTATTGTGATCAAAAAGCCTAAAAAGGCTGTTTCACAAAGTTATAAAACATTATTTGGTGGGTATTTTGATTTGAAACTTCACGTACATGCTCTTGGGACATCAGAGACTTGTTTTAAATCTTCTAAAAGGAGGATAATAAGTCTCCAAGTTTGTTTGCCTATAAAGAGATACATGGTATTTATTATACAGCTAACAACTTGATTATCAGACCAAATTTGCAGTTTAAACCTATAACTCCAACTATATTTCATTAACAGGATACCTCAACTGGAGGACCGGCTCGTGCTTACCCAGTAGGTGGCCTTTGCTACTACCTCTCACCCCCAGAGTCCTTTGGCACAGTTCTGGAGGATCCAATCCATGCCATCATCTACATCATCTTCATGCTGGGATCGTGTGCCTTCTTCTCAAAGACCTGGATTGAAGTTTCCGGATCATCTGCCAAAGATGTAAGAGCATTAGACTTCTGCATTAGAATTCTGCAATACAAATCTCACACACTTAAATTGCTGAAAAAAAGTTGCATGATGTATGTAATAATTTATAATTTCATTCAGATGTTATATAAAACAGTTTAAAATGGTTTTTATTGCATTATTTAGTCTGCCTTTCTCCACAGCAAATTCTATAAATTCAATTGTATTTAGAACAGAATAAATATTTAAATTAGAAGTAGATATTAAATAGAATTATTGGGGTGCTCTCTATATATAGTTCTGTATTATAAATCAATACACAACAGTCCAAAGTCTAAAATTAAATCTCATCAAGGACTAAATTAGTAAAAAAAAATTAATGTTTGTGACTAAATGAAACGCTTTACTTGCCAGTTGGTCATACTTTTTTCATAGTGATTCTGTCTACACTAAATACAGCATTAAATAATACCCTGATTTCTATTCAGAAAAATACAATTGTCTTGGGTATTGCTCACAAACTGCTCAACGTAACTAGGCTTCATATATATACTTTGCATTATTTAGGTTGCCAAACAGCTTAAAGAACAGCAGATGGTAATGAGAGGACACAGAGAAACATCAATGGTCCATGAACTGAACAGGTAAAACATGCAGACCACTCAAACATGACTACTCAATAAGTCAGACACTGATTAACTAAAGCATGACAAATCCTCGTTTAGGTACATCCCCACAGCGGCAGCCTTCGGAGGCCTGTGTATAGGCGGTCTCTCCGTCATGGCTGACTTTCTGGGAGCCATCGGATCAGGAACTGGAATCTTGTTGGCCGTCACTATCATCTACCAGTACTTTGAGATCTTTGTGAAGGAACAGAGCGAAGTGGGCAGTGTGGGAGCTCTCCTGTTCTAGTATCGCCTTCTAACTGACTGAATTTTGAGTTTAATAATTTCTTTTATATGTTTTTTTTCTTGTTTTATTCAACGCACAAATTCAGTGTTCTGCATCAAGGATGTGCTCCCATTGTGCATCTGATCCTGATCTGTACCAACTCGCTTCACACCAGAGCAGCAGACTGAAATGCATTTGGTTTTCTTGGGCGGGGGAAATATGGCAGCTTGATATCTCAGTGTTAGGCATGGGAATGTAACCATCCTTATTTTCCACCGTCTTCGTTTTCCGATAAAGGATCTATCAATTGTGTTTTTGATTTCAGGTAATTTCAATAACGCGAAAGAGAACAAGCATCCACGTTTAGGATCATTTGGACATCAGCTTGTCTCTGTGTGTGTGTGTGTGTGTGTGATGACGTAAGTGCAATGATATATCATGGTAAAGTCGATCTGGTGTAAATGATATGATTTTTATGATGTATGAGTGGAGAAGTGCAAATTTGCTTGCGTTTTTGTGTGGGCTGAGTGTATGAAAACATTTAAATAGGCTGTTAAAGTTCACCCAGGTGCATCAGCGCTGTTTCCTTTTTGCATTGGGTTTGAGGTTTTGCCGTTTATATTTATGTTTGTTGTTTTCGTCTCAGAGCTTCAAGCTATTATGAAATGGATCTGTGCATTTTCAGTCGCACTACTTCAAATGTTTCTGTTATTGCACCTTTTTTAGTTCTATGTTGCTGTAGTTTCTTTCAGTGGACCAAATGCTGCAGAAACTGCCTGTTAATGATTATGCCAGTGTTGATAAGAGAGGAAGTGGTTTGTAAAAGACGAATGTTTGTGTGTTGTTTTCTTAAACATCACAGTATTAAAATGTGCAAAAAAAATGTGTAAAAGGATACATTTGGAGATTTGTTCTTTGTACTTTTTGAGCACAATTTTAATATTGTCTAATGTTATTTAAAGGTAAAAGACTGTTACTTTAGTCTTAAGAATGAATCCCCACAATTGCCACATTCAATGAATAAATACAAAAATAAGTCCATGAAGTTGTCAACATTTTCTTCCTTAAATTAATTTTATGTTAAATATAATTATTATTTCACAGTTGAATGTACCAGAGAGATGGATGGATGCAGACACATAAATGGAGACACACACACATAGATGCATATAAACATGCACACTTACATAGATACATATATACACAGATGCATAAATCTTTATAGATACATGCATATATATATAGATACATATAGACGTGCATACATAGATAGGTACATAGATACATGCAAAGAAAGATACATGCATACATGCATATGCACAGAGAGAGAGAGAGCCATAGAAACAATTGTTATACGCTTCAAAATAATCATCAGCTATCTGGATACATAACGTTTTAAGTAAAATTTATTATATTTTATTTTAATTATTGAAAAAATAGCAAGTCCAGAGAACCATAAACATTTTGATATTGTTTTTCTAGTTCTTGTAAATACTTGAAAAGCTTGAACAGTAAGACTAATAACATTTCTATTATATTTACACATAACTACTTGTAATTCTACTGTATGTAGGAACTTTCATTATGAAAATGTTTCTCTACCGACTTTTATTTTGGAAGTATGTTCGCTTCTGGTTTATTCACATCTTCACGGCAGCAGTGGCTCTATGGTGTCGCATCCTGATTCGAGTCGTTATCGGTCTTCTCACAGATAAACCGTCATTTGAATACGAGAGCAGGTACAATAAATGCATTATGATCAACTCTCACTTGTCGCAGCCGGTAGCGTCAAAAATACAGCGTTTGTTCAGTGCGAGTGTGTATATGACAATGAATCATGCATCACCACCCTAAAGAGAAGGTGTTAGCAACATGCTAAGCTTGACGCGTCATTTTAACGAGTGGATTTAAGTAATGTAAAGCACCTGCTTGATATGTTTGTTTTGAATGATAAAATAGACAGAGGTTATATATATATATATATATATATATATATATATATATATATATATATATAGATTAACAAGTACACTAGTAACAAAATTATACAGTGCTTGGTATAACGACAAATGGATCCTCACACAGCTTCCGTATGCTGCAAGCAGCTTTAACACATTTAATCTTCATAGGCACGTGAAGGAATCGACTTCTACAGTGTTTTAATAATGTTAAGGCTGCAGCTTTGTATGTAACTTAGCTATTGCGGGGGGAAATTAAGAGATAATTTGGAAATTGTTTCCTTTGTATAACGTTAATTAGGTATGGATAAATTCAATAAGCTATAGAGGTAAAGTTGATTTTATATTCGCATATTTGTTCATTTAGAAGACTCTATACTGTTTACCATGTTACTTTAAATATTCGATCAGAATTAGCATGCCAGTATGACTTGAAATCAACATTAACACTGTTTATTTGACCGTGAGCAATGTTGTACTTTGATAGTCATTGGCTGCTAGTATGATTTAGAGTTTGCAAATAATACTTTTATGAAATTATATTATTAAGGGGGAAGTCTGAATCTGCAAATATAAAACCAACTTTACCTCTATCAATAAACTCTATAGTGATCTAAAAACATTTAGGCAATTCGACCATTTTATGCTCTAAATGACAACAGTTTATTGACTGCGGTAGAGTTGGTTTTACATTCACACATTCAGACATTCTCCTTTATAATGTAATGTATTCATAACAAATTCTAAATAGTGAAACAGGGTTTCCGCTGGGTCTTAAAATGTCTTCAATTTTAAAAACAAAATTTTAGCCCTTAAATTACAGAAATATTGTTTTGTTAGTCTTAAATCATTTTAAATGGGTCTTAATTTTAAAAAGTTGTCAAAGTTACCCAATCACCAACAATCCATCTAAATAGCTTTTTTATTGCAAAAAGATGTTTATTTCACAACAGCTGTAAGACCTTTTACAGCAAATTCTCTTATATAAATTCCCTAATCGGGAAAAGAAACAATTACACAGTTCCTCATGATAAAAACAGCAATATATCTCTTTACATGATTTCCATTTACACAAAATTCCTCATTGTTTAGCCCCACAGAAGTCTAAAATCTTATTCATAAAAGTCTTATATTTGATTTGATGAAACATGCAGAAACGCCGTGAAATCATATTAGCAGCCAATGACTATCAAAGTACAATATTGTTAGCAGTCAATTAAATAGTGCTATGTTTGTTTTAAAGTCATACTTAAATGTGATTTCAGTCTGAACATTTACTGTACCACAGTAAAGAATACAGGGAGCTGTATCTGAACAAATGTGTGAATATAAAGCCAATTCTACCTCAATAAAGTATTTTCTATCTAGAAGAAGTGACATCATTAGCTTGGAGAAAGTTGTCCTTTACTCAAACACAAAACTATGAATGATAAATTCTATTGATTGTTCCTTCATTTTGTCCACAGCTCACAATGAATGATCTTGTTGTTAATTTAAGGATTCAGTTGAACATAAAATCCAGGAGATTATTACATTAAAATGTGTTGTTTCCATGTTCCAGGGTGGTGAAATTCCATCAGCATCTCTTCCTAAAAAGCATGGCTGAGCCCGAGCTCCTCCTGGACTCCAACATCCGTCTTTGGGTTGTGCTGCCAATTGTATTTATTACTTTTCTCGTTGGTGTGATCCGCCATTATGTCTCAATTCTGTTACAAAGTGATAAGAAGCTTACATTAGAGCAGGTTTCAGACAGGTAACGTTCATCGTCCGTCTACCTTTATTTCCAAAACACACAAAATATTTCAAACTATTTTTGAATGTCCTCCACACAGCCAGGTTCTTATCAGGAGCAGAGTTTTACGAGAAAATGGCAAATACATCCCTAAACAAGTGAGCCTTCTTCAATCTTTTTTGCATTTTGCTTGCGAAGTGATCGAAGTAGAAAGTCTGATTTGTTGTATTGTGCTAAAACAGTCTTTCTTGATGAGAAAATTCTACTTCAATAACCAAGAAGATGGGTTTTTTAAGAAGACTAAGAGAAAGGTGGTCCCACCGTCTCCGATGACTGGTGAGTTTTTCTTGAAACAGACACAAGAGGTCAAAGATTTGCCTTTTATGAAGAGAAACTGCGCAAGAAAGGAGTGACGAGATTAATTGAATGTTTTTCACTCTTTTAGATCCGAGCATGTTGACCGATATGATGAAAGGCAACGTGACAAATGTCCTGCCTATGATTCTTATTGGTGGTTGGATCAACTGGACCTTCTCTGGGTTTGTTACAAGTAAGACATGCAATATTCAGAATAAAATATGGCTTGTTGAGGTGTATTCTTACAAGACTTGTCTTAACGCATTTGTAATTCTTGCTTTCTCCTCCAAGCAAAAGTACCGTTCCCTCTCACACTCCGCTTCAAGCCAATGCTGCAGCAGGGAATTGAGTTGCTCTCTCTAGATGCCTCCTGGTTAGTGCTCTTTCACCCTTGAGTGTCACTTTCCTTTTTACCTAAAGCTGTCTTTAAATAATCTCCTGGTGTATTAATCTGCAGGGTGAGCTCAGCATCTTGGTATTTCCTGAATGTCTTTGGTCTCAGGAGTATGTATTCCCTGATTCTTGGACAGGATAATGGTAATTATATGCAATAGAACAACATATTTGACAGACTTAACCCCAGCAGTGATGGCTTGTTGTAGTATTATATAAAGATTTGCTGATTTATTTAGAATCTTAAACAAATATGAATTTGTTTATTATTTGGAAACTTTAAACATATGCTTGTTTATTTATTTAAAATTGGACTGTTGCCATAGCTATTGCCTTTAAATTTTGTCTTAAAGTGAGAGTTGCACTTCCCTTTACACTATCAGGTTTGATTAAAAAATATCTCTATCTGCTCTCTCTCGCTTTTTCAGACCTTATCTTAGATGTAGTGTGTAATATAGTTATGTAGAATGTAGAATGTAAAAGTCTGCAAAAAAGAACCAGTTTAGCCTGCCTGAAATGAGTCTACATTCATTTCATTCTAACTTTTTGCACAAACATAGGTTTGCACCATATTTGCATAATGCCAGCATATAATTTCTCATCAGCCACCCACAAACAGTGTTTAGTTTGACTCGCTCTTGCTTCCAAAAGATGAGAACTAAATACATTCAATAAAACCTGTTCATTCAAAATTCAAATAATTTAAGGGGCTTCAATTTTAAGCTTTTTACGAGATGTCAAATAAGTCTTTTGTGTCTTGACAATGTGTCCGGGAAGTATCAGATATCCAATCAGATTATTATTATTTTTTTATTTTTCTAATTATTTTTTAAGTTTTTTCACCTTTTACTGGTAAAGGATAGTGGAAGACAGACTAGAAACATTGGGAGAAGGGACGGGTCGGCATAGGACCTTGAGCCAGGAATCGAACTCAGATTGCCGTGAGGACCATGTTGTCATATGTCAGCAGATAGTTCATTATAGCCTGTTGAAAAAGTCCATTTTTGGGTCAAAGTGAATTGTAGTCGTTTTTGTGCTTGTGCCTTTAAATGGAGTTAAGCTGGTTCTCCCCCCAACTCTTTGTCCTTTGCAGTGCAGTTTGATCACAGAGAGTTGGAACTGATCTTTTAATCTCAATTTCTTAGCAAATCCTCTTGTGGACATAATTATATGCGTTACTACTGAGACAAGTTAACATGTGAAGCTGAAGCTGCCTTTCCTCTGCACATGACATTCCTACGCGACTGTCAGAATACGCCCCCCTTGTGGCACTGTGGCAGTCGCACAGAATTTTCAGTTTATTCGGCCACCATGGGAGAGAAGTTGATTCTGGTGGTTTCCGAAATAAAGGAGTGCAAAAGCAAGAGCCTTTATTCTGTGTGCGTTCACAATGGTTGAATATAGGAATGAATAAATACTAGAAACTTATAAAAGGTTTGGAAAGAATGTAGAGACAACATTAAAAAATATTTTTTATTACTCATTTATGAATAGAAAATGTTTTTTTTTATATAGACTTTGTTCTGATTTTAAAAAATACTTAAAAACCTTACTATTTCTCATCTTGCGCACATGAACCTGCTTGGGCAACACGAGATTACATCAAGACCCGTCAGCCGGTCGCATACTGCCTAGTCGCATGAGTTCAAATATTTTAACGTATCCGCAGCTCAAATCAGATCTGAATTTTGTGAGGATGATTGGAACTCCACGCAGCTCCGGGACTACTCGCCATTGGAAATGACTGACTTCTGGTCTCTCGCTTGTTTTGTGCAGTGAAAAGGCGGCTTGCTTGATGGGTAGGCAAAACCACACTCCTACATCATGTTGTGGTGGGCCTCGCTACAATATGGATCCTATTTTACCATCAAAAAATAAAAAAGAGACGTGTTGTGTTTAAATGACTCCAATATGACTATGAACACACTCTACTTGCATGCAGTTCTGTCCAAACAGCTCTCATAAGTTGATTTTGTTTGATAGGTGCCCTAAGTGATTTCAGACATATGCGTTAAGTAGTAGACCAATCGCAACAGACTGGCCCTCTGACCAATCAGAACAGAGTAGGCTCTCTGAAAAGGAGAGGTTCTTAGCGAGACAGACAGTCAGGATATATTGCCCCCAAAAAGGGCACTTCGGACTGATAAAAATTTGAAGAGTCGTTCTATACTGAAGTATTCAAAACTGTGACCCTCTGAAGGGATTAAGACATGTGGATGAGCCCTTCTGAATGGGACCCAGCAAGAGTCCTTGATGAGTCACTTTAGACACTGTGAGGTCATTCTGCAAATGTCTATTAGAAGAAAATGTTTTATTTTTTTAATATATGATGAAAGTAAGCCAATTATTGGAAACCTTTAATATAGTTTAATAGCATAATAATAATAATAGCCATAATTTTGGATTTGGAATGACATGAAAGAAGGGGTGAGTAAATGATGAACTGGACATGATTTAAGGATTACCTATTTCTTAATTTTACAATTATATTTTTTATGTAGCATTTGTATTGTATTGGCTAAATTTACTTTCTGCATGCAATTAATTTTCTGACATTTGCAACAGGTGCAGATCAGTCTCGCATTATGCAGGAACAGATGAGTGGTGCTGCAATGGCAATGCCAGCTGATACAAACAAAGCATTCAAGGTATAACAAATTATTAACTGTACTATAATCTTATTAAGTGTATGCTATTAGTTTAAAAAAATTAAGACTACAAGCTAGGTAGGTTTTATCTCCCGAATGTTATGTTCTGTCTGTCTTTTAATAGGCTGAATGGGAGGCGCTGGAGTTGACTGATCACCAATGGGCTTTGGAGAATGTTGAGGAGGATCTAATGAGTAAGGACTTGGATTTGTCTGGGATGTTCAGCAAAGACTTGCCAACGGGCATCTTTTAAGTGCCTGTTCACTACTGAGAGGTGTTGGCAGACCTCACTGAGTTAAAAAGAGCGAATTGTCGGACTGGTTTTGGAGTGACCATACGCTTCCAGTCAGAGTTGTCTTTCTAGAAAGTGTCATAAACATCATTGCTGACATATCACATTTTGTGTCATATGCATGCACCGTTCCCTCCACTGCTGATTTTTTGCTCAGACTTGAGCATTATAGTTTGATCAAGCTTAGAGCTTAATGGATTTTACAGATTACAGTGAAAACCATAGTGTAGCTGTTTTTTTTAACATTCCTCCATTAATATTAATATTTTTTATTTGATTTCTCTTAAACAAATTTATATTAATTTTAGTTGTTTTAAAAGCCCTTTTCTTGGTCTTATTTCACGTGGACAGTGTGATTGTTTGGACCAAACAGACAAAAAGGAAGTTTTAGGAAGTAAAGTGGTTTAAAATGGAGCAGTCCATAATTTAGTTTGTTTCATAAATAGTATTTTCAAAATGTAATATACTTTTAGATGTTTTATGATGCCAATAAAACACCACACACTAAGTATATTGTTTTTAAAAACAAACAATTTGGAATTAAGATCATTGAGTAGATTTTCCTCATTAGAAATTCATATTTATTGAGTTGTTAGCTTGTAATATATATATTTTTGGACTTTTATTAAACATCTTTGTTTTTTTTTTTAATACATTTTTCCACATCACCTTTCCTGGATGTGCACATTTTTAATACAAAAACAGTCATGCACTGTTCTGTTTTCTGTATTTATTTTTTAACTAGTTTTTCTACCACTGCTGATTTTATTTGGTCCATTTGTGCAGATTCATTGCTTTCAAGAAACAAGTGTAGTCTTCGTAATTTCCAGCAAAATTTAATTATTTGCTCTGCCACTTTGAAAACTTCAACTGGGGCCTGTGACATAAAGCCAGATTAGATGTCTAGCCAGTTAAATTTCTGTTTAGTTTGCACCAGTCTTGGGTTTTAGGTGACGTGAAGGCAACTTGAATTTAATCACTCTTGTTGTGGTATTATGGAGTAGCTTAGTTGAGCTAGGTGGCATGGTGGCTCAGTGGTTAGCACTGTCGCCTCACTACAAGAAGATTGCTAGTTTGGTTCCAGCTGGCATTTCTGTGTGAAGTTTGCATGTTCTCCCCATGTTGGTGTGGGTTTTCTCCGGGAGCTCCAGTTTCCCCCACAGTCCAAAGACATGCGCTATAGGTGTACTGCTCTTAATTGGCTGTAGTGTGGTGTTTCTCAGTACTGGGTTGGGGCTGGAAGGGCATCCGCTGCGTAAAACATGCTGTGATAAATAAGGGCCTAAACTGAAAGAAAATGAATAAATGAATGAATGAATGAATGAATGAATGAATGAATGAATGAGCTGAGCTACCTTTATGGTATATAAAAAACAGAATTGGTGCAAACTATTCTGGCTTCACGGTGCAGGCCCCTGATCCTCCCTGCAGTGGCTTGTTAAAAAATACCTACACAACAATATAATCATGATTTAACTAAAATGTTGATCATTTATATTAAAGAAAACAAAAATGTACATTTTTGGACCTTTGAATAAAACGCTATTTATCGAAACCAGTACAGTTTTGTAAACATGTTAATAAAACCATCATGCAACATATTTCTGGCATTTGTTGATTTAGTTATGTTTGATTCATGAATGAATCTTTTAGAGGGGGTTTGTGAATCAGTTCAGCTGACTCATGAAACAGATGCAGCTCCGAATGAAATATTTTGCAATTCACTATTCGATTAAATCTTCTAAGACTGAATTTAATAGGGAACATTAATCGTTTTAGTAGCTAACTGACATAAATAATAAATACAAATAAATATATAAAAAGTGTATAAAGTGAGGTGTCATGATATGGACACCAAACCACTGTTCATCATGAACATTTTGTTTTATTTTGTTTTTTCTATTCTGGAATGGTACAAATCTATGTAAAGGTTATGCTATGGCATTTACTATGCGAACACCACACACAAAACTCACAAACATAAGTCAAATGTATCCTGAAAGAAAGTCATACCTGTGCATATTTGCAGTCAAAAATAACAGTTTTATCAATTTTGAGATCTCAATCTCAAATTTGAAACATTTTAAGAATTGTTTTTACAATTCTATATATATTATATATATATATATATATATATATATATATATATATATATATATATATATATATATATATACACATATATACATATATATATATATATATACATATATATATATATATATATATATATATATATACATATATACATACATATATATATATATACATATATACATACATATATATATATATATATATATATATATGTATATATGTGTATATATATATATATATGTATATATATATATATATATATATATATATATATATATATATATATATATATATATATATATATATATATATATACATATATATATATAAATTTTTTTTTTTTTTTATGTTTTATAAAAACATTTTGGTGAGCGTTTTATATCATTAAGTTAAACTTCACTAGCACTCAGTGTTTGTAAAAATGTCTTAGCAGAAAATACATTTCTGGTCATGTTCAAATAAAGTAATTGGACAATAACAATTGAATATAGGCCTAAATTACAGTTTATAGGCAGAACATGTAACAATATTAAACTAAAACATAGTAAACTTATTTCAGTTAATAAAAAATGTTTATTAACCGCTGTACCAGAGGGCTCGGTTTGTTTCATTTATCAGCCGCTCCAAGATTGCATGTAGCGGCTAGTCGAGCTCGGCAGTAGCTCCAGTATGCGCGCTCCCTTTAGCGCTGCGCGTCCCCGGTATACTTCAGCAGCGCGCTCGCGGTCACTGCGGGTTCACTCGCTGCACGATGGCGGAGGGAGGCGGACCCGAGTCGGGTAACGCTTCGGACCCTGACGAGAAGCCGGTGATCACACAGACACCAGTACCGTCCACCGAGAGTCAAAAGCAGAGCATCGGGACACTGCTAAAAACGCTACTTCGAAAGGGAGACGAGTGGTAAGAGTTTTTTTAAATAAAGCCGTAGTCATGGCACGCTTGTCGGCATCAGCTCAGGCCTACCGACGGAGACACCGGCTGCCGGAAATCCCTTCACTTCTCCGGCTGTGGGCAGCCACATGTTCTGCTAACACCCAGAAACTATATAGAGTACATTACTGTTCAGGCGATATGAAACAACAGTTTGTGGTTTAATATTATTAGCATTTAACACAATTTATGTCGGTTAAAAAACGATGAAGTTGTCTTGTAGCTAGTTAGCACAGGTTAACCAACCTTAGCATTCCATTTCTCCCCAAACATCACAGTATTTCCACCGTAAATGTCTCTTTAATGCATAAGGTGATTTAGGCACGTCAGTAACGTTAGCTGAAGAGTTGGTAAATAAACTCAAGCACCCCGTTGTCGGTTATCAGTTTTCTGATAAGCTAATGTTGCATGGCAAAGTAGCGTCAGGCATGTAAGGCACTTCTTTAGCCGAGGCTAGTTAGCCAGCCTAGTTTGCGTTTCGTTGACGGGTTAAGTGTTATTTTCTGTCAGATGTCAAACTTATTTTAGGGTTACTGACAAACTAGATTAAAATAAAGGTCAGACGTCTCCTTTTAAAGTTGTAGAAAGGAGTGTAAGCTACATAAACAAGTATTGCAGGCAGTGCTTTGTCATGGCCACTGGATAACACCCAGTCACTCAAAATGTTGTTAGGCAGCAGAAGAGTTTATGGCACCGATAAGACATGCACATACATATATTTTGAAATGATGTAGATTGAAGGTCAAAACATGTAATACATTATCTGTTAAATATTTGTATTTGTTTTTTGTTTGTTTGTTTCTGTGTGGCTTTCATTTAGGAAAGCAATCCGAGAAGTAGAGTATTGACACCTTTAATAGACTTATGTTTTTAGTTCAGCTTTATGCTTGTGCAAATCACCATTTTGAATTTAAAGGAATAGTTCATTCAAAATGACAGCTTCTGCTACATTCCATGCGTTTTGTTTTGCTAAAATGCATGTAAACATTCAAGTTGTCAATGTGCTGACAATGACAAAATTTTCACTTTTGGGTTTCCAGTCAGTTAATTTACATTTTTGACATTTTATCAAAGTGCAATGACTGTCTCTTAGCAGAGGGAATCAAGTGCTAACAAGATTATGTAGTGGAACAAGTTCCTACTTTAGATGAGATTAAGAAAGGCATCCTTATTGACTGTTCTAAATTGGTAGGTGTGTAATGTAACTAAATAGAAACTCGCTTTGCATACTGTTTTGCGCTCATAATTTAGGAGAAACACATTAATTGTCTGTTCCCTCTGACTCTTCACTGATCTCCAGCTATTGTTTCATTTGTTTAGGTATTTGATTGACAGCCGGTGGTTCAAACAGTGGAAGAAATATGTTGGCTTTGACAGCTGGGATTTGTACAATGTTGGAGAGCACAATCTCTACCCGGGACCCATTGACAACTCTGGCCTCTTTTCAGGTAGTGAATGTTTGAGTGTTGTTTTGCCACATTCTTACAGATGGATGTTATAAAGAAAAATGGGCATGTTTTGCCACCAGAATATACATATATATAAAAAGAAAGGTTTTTTGGTAATATTTATTTTTTAAGGTTTTTAAAAATTATTTCTCCATTAATTGCAAACTGTTTGAATCAAGTCTTTTCATTTATATATTTTTTGTAATGATTAGCTTATGAGTCCAATTGATCTAATCCTTTAGGTATATTGACACACTCACTGATTCAGTACAGACTATAATTAACAATATATAGCTTTAACAGCTCACTGGAGAGGAAGATCATCTCAGAGTAACTACTTTATTAATTCAAATTTTAGTCCAAAACTATTGTGACCTGAAATCAAAGACCAGAATTAAGACAACAAGCAGCAAATGTGAGAAAATATTGCATTATCAAGTATATTATTAAATGCTTCACATACATAGACTTTTCTTGGGTGGGCTGCCCAGGTATATTAACAGCCACCCAAGAAAGCCAAACATTTGCAATCGATTAACCAGTGGAAAATCTTCTCTCGCTCTGCATGTTTCCTACTGCTGGTTCTGTGTGCACGAGAACCGTCAACACTCACACAGACAATCCCAAGTGCTCTGCAGACCCACAGAGATACTCCAAAATGTCTCTGACCATAGTTCTTGGATGTCTTAAAATGTTCAGGATTCGGGTTTTACTTTTGCTTTTTAAAGTTGTTGTTATTTGTATGTGTTTTTGCATTACCTTTTTGAGAAAAACATTAAATAATTAATTGATAAACTACTTAGATCAACTGTACTATAAACTCAGAGAGAACAAATTATCCTGGCTGCAAAATATTTGTACACCATTAGAAATGGCTAATCAGCTAATTTGCCTATTTAAATAGTCTACACTTTTTATTCTAGTAAATATCATTTTTGCAGTAATGTCTATTTTTATTTCTTTTTCTGTTATTTATTTCTCATTTGCTGTATATTTTATTGATTTAATGATGTTATTGTATTACATACTTTATATATCTGAAATGCTTTGGCAATACTGTACTACACTCTGAAATAAAGGTACGAGAGCTGTCACTAGGGGGTACCTTTTCAAAAGGTACACATTTGAACTTGATTGATCTATATTGAGACCTCAAACGTATATATTTACACCTAAAACATTTAAGAGATGCAATTTCGTACTTTTTAGGTACTAATATGTATCCCAGAGTTTTTAATATAAACTCTTTAGGTACAAATGTGTACCTTTTTAAAAAGGTACTACCCCTGTGAATGCTCTCGTACCTTTCTTTCGGAGAGTGTAAATGTCATGCTAATAAAGCAACTTTAGAAAGTGACAGAGCAGCCTTTACCTATCAGTGGGGTGCACATGGCTCCTAAATGGCATAAAAGAGAAATTGTGCCTTTCTTTTATGTCAACAGCCTGTTTTTTTTTTAAATAACTTTAACCTATTGAAAAGAAAGGGTGAATAACAGTGTCATAATAAAAATATAGTTAAAAATCACATCATTTTTTGGTCTGTCGCATATAGTTGACCATTTATGTGCTCTGGGTAGAAGGTGTGTTTCAATCTGGCTACCTCTGAAAGTATATTTCAAACCTCTGGGAAGCACTGCTTTTAATTATTATTTAATAAATACTTGGTGATAAATATAAAAGCTTTAATTTTTTTATGGCCATATGTTTTGAGGTCATTTGCAGATGGCAAAATGCAAACTTTAGGTGGTAAATTAGTAAATTACTTAACTTTTTTTTTTTAATGCTTTGCACCTTTTTGTAAGCTTGAAAGCTCAATCCCCTATTGACTTCCCTAAATAACCTGCCACTGCCACTTTAAAAAAAATAACATGTAATGGCTATTGGTTGGATTATGTATAATTTATTGTTAAAAGGCTTCTTATGTATGTTATGATTATGATATATTATAATTTTCCCCTTTTTTGTTTTGCTTCTGTATCATAGATCGCAAGTCCCAGTCGCTGAAAGAACATCTTATAGATGAGTTAGACTATGTTTTAGTGCCTACTGAGGCCTGGAATAAGCTGGTCAGTTGGTATGGCTCTCTGGGAAATCAGAAACCCATCATCAGAAAGGTTAGAATACTTTTCTCATTTGTTGTTGTGCAATTACAGTAGAATGTTTATAGCTCATAAAGCATTACTGACTTCAGTGTTGAAATCATTTTGGTCATACATATTGAATTTTTGGTCATATGTTGAAATTTTGGTCATGTATGTTGAGTTTTGATGCTCAAGTTATGTGAAATAATTTAAAAAGTCCATTTCTTTCTTAATACATCTCTAAATATTTACATTTTTAAATGTGTTTCCAGGTTGTTGAACATGGGATGTTTGTTAAACACTGTAAGGTTGAAGTGTATTTGCTTGAGTTGAACCTGTGTGAAAATGACAACATGGACAAAGTTGTCACTCGCCATTTCAGCAAAGCAGACACTATAGGTATGCCATTTCCATAATTAGCATTTCTTTAAATAAGTTTTTTTTTCTCTTCACTCAATTATAGTTTTTATCATTGATTTACATCCATTACCACTGATAAACAACACTAAGATCAATGAATGAATGAATGCTGTTCATTCAGTTTACTTATTACAAGCTCAACAACTGTGTTTTGCCTTTGCTGTAATAAATTGTGCCACTCATACAACTGTTTTTTTTCCTTTAATTATTTTCTCTAGATACTATTGAAAAGGAAATGAGGTCTTTATTTGACATCCCATCTGAAAAGGAAACTCGTCTTTGGAATAAATATATGAGTAACACCTATGAACAGCTTAACAAGCTTGACAGCACCGTACAGGATGCAGGGCTTTTTCAGGGCCAGGTAAACCATTACACTACCTTTCCTGTTATGATCAATTTATAAAACGCTCTATATAACTCTTAATAATACGCTCTTACTCTCATCCTACTCTTCAGGTGCTTGTTATAGAGAAGAAGAATGAGGATGGCACATGGCCCAGACAGAGCTGCCATTCAAAGTATGTCCATGCTCTTCATTTTTTTTTTTTGTTAAGCATACAAGACCTGATTTAATTCCATTTTAAGCTTGTGCCATTTTTTCCAGCTTTCTTTTAAATAATAGTTTTTTTATGCCTGTAACATAAACACGTTATTTGATTTATGCCTAGGTCCAGCACTTCAACTTCTCGGAATTATACAACCTCCCCAAAGCCTTCTTCAAACTCATCTGCCACCATATCTTCCACAATTACCAATGGAGATAGCAATAGCAACTCTGGTTACATGCTGAACAACAGTACTTCTGGTAACAGGTCAGCTTTTGCATTCAATCGCATAACAATATTACTCCACAGATAAACTAGTTTGGTTCCTTATTGGGCAAGTTTAAAAGGGAACTGAAACAGGGTTTCAGTTCAAGATAAGGCTCCCTATGTTCAGCATTTGGTTGACCAGTTTTGGTTGTCTAAATTGGTTTAAAATGTGGTGTTAAAGGGGTTTTATTATTTGACTCTTTAGTCTTTCAAATTTTTTAGTACAAAAAATGCATTTGGGAGGATAACTATTAGCAAATTTGCAAAGCACAGTCTATGCCACAGGTGTCAAACTCAGTTCCAAAAGGGCAGCAGCTCTGCACAGTTTAGTTCCAACCCTAATTAAACACACCTAATCAAACTAATTGAGTCCTTCAGGCTTGTTTGAAACCTACAGGTAAGTGTGTTGGAGCAGGGTTGGAACTAAACTGTGCAGGGTTTCGGCCCTCCAGGAATTGAGTTTGATACCCCTGGTCTATGCCTACATTTTGAGTTATTGTCTGTCAATAGGCACCTATATTTTTGAGTTGTCTTCAGTAGTATACATGTCACAATTTACTTAAAGTTATTGACGGCTGGTTAATTTGCATTGGCTTTGCATTGCATTGCAAACAGCATGGCTTCATGCCCAATAGATGTTGTTGAGAGATCTACTATACTGTTAATTACAATATTCTAATACAGTGGTCTCTTGTTTTTTGCAAGAGTAACGTTCTAAAAATAACCTGCAATAGGCGAAATCCGCAAAGTAATGATACATTTTATTTGTAATGCGCTTTTCTTAGACTCAAAGCACTAGTAACAATACAAGGCAAGCAGAAACAGCACAACAATAAAAAAGATGCAATAAAACAATAAGAACATGAACCATAAGATAGAATAAAAAGATAACAAATTGATCATCCTAAGTTAAAACAATGCTGTGTGTGTGTGTATGTGTGTGTGTGTGTGTGTGTGTGTGTGTGTGTGTGTGTTTGTGTGTAAATAAATAAACACACAGACAAATATTATAGATGTTTTTAGGCTGTAAAACCCCTCACTTTATACACTCTTCTCAGACAGGCATTAAGGGCTCTATTTTGTCAGTCCATGCGCAAACGCAGGGCGCAAACGCTTTCAGGGCGTGTCAGAATGCGTTCTTGCTAATTTAAGGGTTGAGTTTATTTTCTTAATGAGTTATAGGTGTGTTTTGAGAATAAACCAATCAGAGTCTCATCTCCCATTCCCTTTAAGAGCCTTGCGTCGCACCATAAGCGCATTTGCTATTTACATGAAGTAAAGTAAGTCTAAGTGGAAAAACTGAGCATTTCACAAGCAAACAGTTAACAGTTTTTTTTTTTTTTTTTTTACAGAAAACAGTTAAACAAAGCATCTACCGAGAATGACAGATAAATTATCTACTTTCACTTTCGCTCTCATGGATAGGGAAACCTTTATGCACAGACATCAATTAGCCTATAAATAATTAATTTAGTTTAAAGAGCCCATATTATACATGAAATAGGGTCATATCTTGGTTGTAAGGGTCTCCAACAACAGTCTAATATGCATGCAAGGTCAAAAAACACTTTCATGGTCTTATAATCTGCATTTATTTTTACCTAATTATCCCAGCGACTCCTGTATGAATCGTCCAGTGATTCATTTGTTCCCAAACCCCTCCTTAGCGCGAAGCTAATCTGCGCTGATTGGACCAATGACAGTCTGTCGCGATTGGTCGACTGCCTTCAGTCAGAGAGGGAAATGGCCAATAGCTAATCAGCAATTTAAAAAGTAATCACAGTTCATACACGCTCGATAGTGTAGGCGTGAATTTTAGCTGCCACACTATGGCGAGTGGATAGTGCCACGGATAACCGAACGAAGGAGACAGTCGTGTACTCGCCATACCACACACACACAAAAACACACACACACCTCCGGATGACAACGCTCCCGCTTCCGCCCGCACCCGCCAGGTTTTAGCCTGAGAACCCGCTCCGTTTTCTGCCCGCCGCGCCCGGTCCCGCTAGAGCGGAAAACACAACCCAAAATCACCCAGTATACAGTCCAGACAGCCAAGCTGTCTGTATAGACACATACACACAGCACAAAGCACACAGAGCTCGTTCGTTCGTTCGTTCGCTCTCTCTCGCTCTCTCTCATACGCTCTCTCATACCAAGCAGACTCTCTCTTTCTAATTCGCATAGCAATATCCGTGATATTGCTAGACAGCCCGCTCCCGTCCCAAATTAAACCCGTTACCGACCGCTCCCGCGATTTATTCGGAAATTTATTCCCGCGGCTGTCCCCGCGCCAGATTTCTGCGGCGCGGGAATAAATTTCCGAATAAATCGCGGGAGCAGAACTCTAGCATGGAGCTCCATAAACAAACAGCACGCGTCGCGTTTTTAACGTGACTTTGCACGCGATAAGATAATATATCCAGTTAACCTGATACAGTACACGCGGTTACAAGTAACAAATCACAACTAAATACATTTGCAAGCTAGAGTCAACGAGGCAACAACTTTAACCGCACGTACTTACACTTGAGAAATGGAAGAAACCCATCCTGACGTCCATCAGTTACTCTTTACTGATCCTTCCTTTAACAAACTCAGATGAAGTATTCTTTGTAGCATGTAGCTTCCAGAAGTTTCCAACTGCTTGGTTATAATGCTGAGGTTTCATCTTTGGGTAGAGACTCAATATATCCATCTGCAGTGTGACTTCAATCAACCGGCATGTTTGTGTGTGTGTGTGTGTTTGTGGGTGTGTGTGTGTCTGGGTTTCTGCGTCAGAGGGTGGGGCCTCAGGTTTGAAATCTCCCGGGTTTGCGCGTGCACGTGAATAACTTGGTTTCGTTCGTACGTCATGGCGAAACACCTAATGAGTCGGTATCAAGGCGACTCGTTCGAAGCACTATGAGTCGACTCTTTTATAGATGAATCAACAGTTTTAAACACTGTATTCTTACAGATTTAAGCCTTAGCTGGATACTTCACTTCACTTAGAGCTGTGTTACACACTACATGGAGGGGAATTTTCAAAAACCCATAATATGGGCTCTTTAAGTGCTAAGATTTGTTTCAAAACTATTTCTAAATTCAGTTCTAATTTCCAGCAAACGAATAAATGAACAATAATAACGAAGTGTGTTCAAAAACCTGAGTAATATCCTAAAACACATGCTGTGCCCCATATGGTCTAAAACCTGCAGGTGGGCAAATCTAAGCTTGTTTTTAATAAAACATATATAACTATGAATATAATAAATAATACTTCTAATAATAATAACATTATACAAAAACAAATTGTTATGAATAAACTTAAAAAGCCTCCCGAGATGAAAAAGGCATAAAAAGCAGTGGTTTTTCATATTTATGTAGGCTTTGTAATATTTTTATCCTTTATGTCCTATATATATATATATATATATATATATATATATATATATATATATATATATATATATATATATATATTCTTCTTTTATATATATAAATATATATATCCTTAATATTTACATTTTTTTCATATGTAAAGATATTTGCATATTGCTCTACATCTTCCTGTGGTTATTAAGCAGTGTGTAAGTGAGGCGCAACTCTGCGCTCGACTTTAGACTGGGTTTGTTTTGGTCTATTGAAAAATCTATTATACTTTCCTCAAAATAGCAACGTGCCAGCAGTGCGCCTCAAAACGCCTTTATGGGCGCACATGAGCACAAATGCATTGCTATTTAAACAGTGTAGCGCAATGCCTCATAACAACTCTTGCGCCAAGTTGAAACTAGCAAAAGACTATTGCGCCGCGCCTTGCGCCACATTGCACCGGGTGTATGATAGGGCCCTAACATTCTCAAATTTTCTCTCGTTTAAATGCTCAGTTCAAATTCGTAGTGCGTGAAGAGAATGAATTAATGACTACTGTATACAAATGCAATCTTTATAATCGGTTTATGTTAACGTACATAACCATCTGTATTTGCTCTTGTGTTATTGTTTTAATGGTTGAAGTTTAACACTTCTGTATCTTGTTTGATGAATGACTTTAGTCTGTGTACCTAGAAAAGTGCATAATAACCCTTTACCTGATGGTAAACGTTTTTACTAACTCACCATATTTTTTACAGATTGGGAAGTTACAACTCGTACAGCTCGTCCTACAGTTACAGAGAATCTGCTGCTCAGCCGGGCCTCTGCGGCCTGAGCAACTTGGGCAACACCTGCTTTATGAACTCTGCCCTCCAGGTATACAAAGATGTTCATATAAACAGGTAGTCAAAAGCATACAACCATTTCATGGCCCACTTGGTGTAGCTCTTGCAGTTAGCTAACTGGATCATATTAGCCAGACAAACTTTGATTTCATGATTTTTACACTAATGTCCTTTTAATTGACTCACCAATTCAGTGCCTGAGCAACACCCCCCCTCTGACGGAATATTTCTTGGAGGATCGATATGAAGCTGAGATCAACCGGGAAAATCCATTAGGGATGAGAGGAGAGATTGCGGAGGCCTATGCGGATCTGGTCAAACAGATGTGGCTTAGTCGGAGCAGTTATGTGGCTCCACGCACTTTTAAAGTGAGTGAGAAGTCTTTATGGAAGTCACCTTATGTTTTCAACACATGCCTTCATTATGTATGGATGCTTAAATGCATCTTCTCTCTTTGTCCAGACCCAGGTGGGTCGGTTTGCCCCGCAGTTCTCAGGGTACCAGCAACAAGACTCTCAGGAGCTGCTGGCCTTTTTGTTAGACGGCTTACATGAAGACCTTAACCGTGTCAAGAAGAAGCCTTACCTGGCCCTGAGAGATGCAGAGGGACGACCTGATGAGGTAGAAGTTACATCATTGAGTGTTAAACATGACACCACAAGTAGCTAAAACATTTAGCAATCCGACAAAAGCTGACACTACTATTGCACTCTTCTAAAAGTATTTATTATACATTTTAAACATGGCCATCAAGTTTTAAACTGAAGAATGTTGATCAACGTGTGTTTCATCTGTCTGTAGATTGTAGCCAAGGAAGCATGGGCGAATCACCGGTTGCGGAATGATTCCATAATCGTAGACATTTTCCATGGCTTGTTTAAATCTACCCTGGTCTGTCCCGAATGCTCCAAAGTTTCCGTTACCTTTGACCCATTCTGCTACCTCACACTGCCCCTTCCCATGAAAAAGGATCGCACTATGGAGGTGTACCTTGTCCGCACTGACCCGCAGTTCAGAGCCATGCAAGTAAGACAACATTTCCTGAAAACGCTAAGGGACATGTTTTAGTTTAGGATTTGGGCTAATGGATCCTTATTTTATCTTCCAGTTTCGTGTTGTGGTTCCCAAAATGGGTGCTGTGGCAGACCTGTGCAGCGCTTTGGCCAAGCTATCTGGAGTTCCTTCAGAAAACGTAAAACCTGTCTTCTCATTTAAATTAAGAGAGTTTGCTAAAAGAAAATAAATATAAATGGCCTCGTACTGTATTAAAGTCGTGCATGCGTGCGTGTGTGCGTGCGTGCGTGCGTGCATGTTTTGAGTTTGACAGCTCTAGGTGTATTCTTGTATTCAATGGAAAAAGAGTGCTGTCAATGTATACATTTTTAAGTATAGTATTTTGTGTTTTTTTTTTTTTTTTTTTTGGAAAAAGAAAATTAAACAAATAAGGAATTCTATTTGGAAGAAAGCCATGTAATTTCATATTTTTAAAAAGGTGCCATTGCCATCTACTGGTCTGGCATGCACCCTGCAGTGTTTTTATTAGTTTTTTATTTTTAATTTTTGCTCTCTTATTTTACATTTTTGCTCTTTTTGCTTTAATTTTTGCTTAAATTTTGTTATGTGAATAGAAGTGCTTTTTAGACCGAAATCATCACCCATTTTCAGTTGATGTTGTGTGAACATACTTTGGGATTTTAGTGTTCTTGCTTTGTCTCCTAGATGGTTGTGGCGGATGTTTACAATCACAGATTTCACAAAATCTACAAACGGGATGATGGTCTCAATCAAATTATGGAGAAAGATGACATATTTGTGTAAGTCATATAAGTTCTGCTTACTATACAGTTCTAATGTTTGTTTTCTTCTTGAGATGGCAAAACTGATAAAAGCTTTGGCCATTTCCCCAGCCTTAAAAAAAATAAGACACAAAAACTTGGTGTACTGTAGGCATATTGAATGGTCTCTGTCTTTGTGATTTTTAGTTATGAGGTATTAGAAGAAGACAGTGAGAGGATGAATCTGCCAGTGTACTTTAGAGAGAGGCATGCCAAACACAGTGGAGGCTCTTCGGGCACAATGCTCTTCGGTCAACCTCTTCTCATCACCGTCCCGCGCCTCAACCTCACCGTGGATACCCTCTACGAGCGCGTGCTGGAGAGAATTGGGTTAGTATTGTGTTTTCTTGTTCTTCTAGAGCAGTGGTCACCAAACTTGTTCCTGGAGGCCCGGTGTCCTGCAGATTTTAGCTCTAACCCTAATCAAACACACCTGAACAAGCTAATCAAGGTCTTACTAGGTATACTTGAAACATCCAGGCATGTGTGCTGAGGCAAGATGGAGCTAAACCCTGCAGAGACACCGGCCCTCCAGGACCAGGATTGGTGACCCCTGTTCTAGAGTATTATTCTAATCCTGGCAATTAAACCAGACTTTTATTTTTATTTTTATTTTAGGCGATACGTTAAACGTTCACAAGGTACCATTACAGAGAGTAGAGCATCTGCTTCAGCCACATCTTCTAGCAGCAGCCAATCACCAGAATGCCTCGCTTCAGTGTCCAGTCACGGCACAGGCCTGAGTGGCTGCAGCAGCCCAGTGTCAGATGGAGCTTCCTGCAGCGCTGGATCCAACGGCAGCAACCATTCTGGAACCTGCAACGGCCCTAATGGAGTTTGTGATGGTAGGATAGTCTGACTTTCATAAAGCTCCCAAATGCTGTCGTTTAGTATGTTTACATGGATGCCAGAACTCTGATTTTAATTTGTTTGAGACAATACTCTGATTAAGATGCTGAAGTTTTCTTTCCATTTGGTGAACGGTATCAAATTTCTGTCATTCCTTGCTTCATACTAGCAAGCTAAATATATTGTTTTAGCATCGATATTGCAATGTGTACATCCGCAATAGTCACATCGCAAAGATATAATAAGTCTGAATGATAGTTGAACAGAATTGTATTTAATCACTGTATTTATATGGAATTTATGTGATTTATGCTAAACAAAAATGAATAGAATATAAATATAAATTAAAAATAAAAATATTTATTAAATATAAAAATAATAAAGAAATATACCCCACAAGCAGATAATTTAGCTTGTTTTAAGAAAAAATTCTTTATTTTGTCTTATTTCTTCTAACAGTGAAAAAAAAACAATATTTTTTACTTGCTCTAAGAAGGTTTTTTTTTTTAAATTCAGTCTTATTTGGACTGAAAATGAAACAACAAAATAAGAAAATCGTTTTATTTGCATAGTGATTATTCAATTTCTGTACCTAAAAAGTGTTAGACTTCCCAGAATATGATCAAATAGTGCTATTCAAACCATCCTGTGAAACAAATGTGAAAACATATCGCAATATCATATTTTTCCAATATCATGCAGCCCCACTTCATACAGTATCTGTACTCGTGCTCATTCAGTACCTTAGAGTTTGTTGCAGGGGCATAAATGAAAGTGGAACTGCAGTTAAAGTCAAAACATGTTTAAATAAAACACCTGAAATTACATGAAAATCTAAAGGAAACATTGGATTGCATGGTGATCTAATGCTGTGTATCTATTTAATATAACATGTATAATGTGAACATAGAAGGACCATTCTAAAAGCAACTCGTATAAACATCTTAATCATATTGTTGCCTTATTTAGATTAAGGTAATTACTGATGTCCATATAAACAAATTCAATCAAGTAATCAGTAATCTAAAATTTAAAGAAATTTAATGAAATAGTGTCAAAATTGTCATAATTTTATTTATTATTTTTTTTTACATGTTTCAAACCTTTGAGTTTCATTTTTTCATTAAATGAAGATTCACTAAAACAAGATCTTTTGAAGAAAGCTGTAAACCTGTAACCATTGACTTCCATGTTTTCCCTCTTTCTTGTTGTATGTATTTAGTTTGTAGAATGGTTCGTTGCACACATCGGTACATCCTAATGCTACGGTTTCCTCCAGAATTTCACATATAAATCATTATGGTGTGATATACTGTTTTGGGTGTAATTTTATGAAAGCTTCAAGTGAAGTAAATTATTTGTCATGCTATATGTGAAAACAGACAAAGGCAGATACAAATTCTTGCTCGACCTTTATTGTTGTTTTTATGTGAAACTGTTGACCGCTGCTGTGTGTGAATCCAATCACAAAATGCTGTGGAAAAAAAATGCATGTCTAAACTGTTCATCAGTAAGGAGACTCAAATAGAAATTTAATTTGTGTTTACTTCACTTATGAAGCTGGTTAAAGATGCTCAAATCTCAGTTTAATGCATTCTTAATCAGAGTATTGTCTTATGTGTGTAAATATTGAGAAATTGTACATTTACTGACATTCATCATAGTACAGATTAGCAGTATTAGATTCTGATGGTATGATGACCTTAGATAAAAATATTGCAGTTTCACGGTATTGATTACTACTCTAAAATATATTATTTTTAAATGTCTGGGTAAAAAATTAAGCATAATATATTTTATTTTGAGAAACATTTAAAATATTTTGGAACAGTAAACATCCCAGCGAGCACAGGATGTCAACATAATGTCAGATTGATATTGGACCCCAATGTTAAGGCGATGTTGCATTTTGTTTAGATTTGAAAATCAAGTTGAATCAAGTTGATCTAAAATCAACCAAATATCAATGTCTAATGATGTTACATTTTAACTATATATCAGACGTTGGATTTTGGTTGCCATACCTGATGAATAAATGTCATTATTTGACGTCAACATGACGTTGGTTTAAGATGTTGGCTCAATGTAGGATTTTGGTCACTTTCCAACACATACTAAAATCAATCAAATAGCAACATCATTTGTTGTCATTATTGGACGTCAAATAACCGTTGTCCTTAGACGCTAGCTAGACATTGCATTTTGGTCACCTGACATCACGACCTACATCTAACCTAATATTAACGTCATGTGATTTTGTGCGCCTGCTTGGATGTCAGGTTAAATAATTCAAATAAATAATTGAATCAATCATTTTGCTGTCATCATTGGTTTCAAAAACAGATTTCTGTATAATTTAAAACACAATCTTTGGATATCTTTTCTGCTAGACATACTGTTGTCCTAAAAAAAACCTAAAAAAAAAAAAAAAAGTAATTAAAAGTCTTATACTTACCTTAGTAACAGTATAGCAGAAAATTTTGGCAGTTTTAAAACCTCGAATTTACCAAACTGCAGTATACGTTGAACACTGTTATCGTCCAATGTCTAGTACAGATCTACTATTGTTTAATGTTTGTTTTAGGAGATGAGGAAGCTATGGACCACCAGGAGAGTCCAGAGCCAGAAAACAGCCATTCGGACACTGTGGACGGAGAGGAGGATTCTGAACCAGAGAATGGGCCAAATAGTAGCGGAGGAAAATCTTTTAATTCTCGGCCAAAACTCTTTTCTTTCAGCATGGTCAACTCCTACGGCACAGCCAACATCAGTTCTCTTCCATTTGATGGCAATCTACTGAAGCTAACAAGTAACTATAACCATTTGACGTTTTAAAATAGTAACAAAAAATAAGTAAGATCTTGCATTAAGAACAGCCGTTTCTTTCTACAGCTCACTCAACAGTAGCCATTGATTGGGACTCGGACACAAAAAGATTGTGCTATGATGATCAGGAAGCTGAGGTACTTGTCATAATTTTTTGTTTATTATAATGTAGATTATTTCTGTGATGGAAAAAGCTGCTATTACTCCAGTCATCAGTGGTAGAAATCATTCTGACATGCTAATTTGCTGCTCAATAAACATTTCTTATTGTCAGCGATGTTAAAAAGTCATGCTGCTTAATTTGTTTTACTCATTTGTAAAGGTTTCAAATATAAATTTTTTACTACATGATCTTGTTGCATAAATGTTGTGACTTTTGATCAGTTGAGTGTGTCTTTACTGTACAAGTGTTTTACTGTACATTTTTTGAACATTTTCAAAATGGAGCATTTCATTTTCATTAACATTAATGTAAAATCTCTTCCTAGGCCTATGACAAACACGAGAGTATGCTTCATGCTCAAAAGAAAAAGACTACAGTAGCTTTACGGGAATGCATTGAGCTCTTTACTACAATGGAGACTTTAGGAGAGCATGATCCATGGTGAGGAGCATGTTCAGGTTATTGCATGTCACCGTTAATACTTATATTTTCAAGGTCAACTGTTTTAGCAGAGCATTGCAACGTTAGTGCTGTTTTAATAGGGTTTTTGTTTGCTGTGCACCTCTTCAGGTACTGCCCCACGTGTAAGAAACACCAGCAGGCCACTAAGAAGTTTGATCTGTGGTCTCTTCCACGCATTCTGGTTGTGCATCTGAAGCGCTTCTCCTACAACCGCTGCTGGAGAGACAAGCTCGACACTGTTGTGGACTTTCCAATTAGGTACATCTTTTGCAAAACATCTGATTGTTTTGTTATTATTATCATCATTATTATTTATACAATATTTTTTTATACTATTATGAAGATGGATAGATGGATAAATATTTTTATATAGATCTAGAATTATAATTTGTGTCCGTATATTTTAAACCTGTTAATCATGTTTATTTAAACTAGCTTAATATCACAAGTCATGTAATAGTTTCCTGGAAAATGTTGAATCTGTCCTTTTAAAGGAATAATTTTATTTATCTTATGCTAGATATTGCTGGGTTTCTTTATCTGATGAACACAATAGGAGTTATATTGAACAGTATATTGAACTCTCCTATCCTTGCTCTATAACTGTTTTGTGGCTTTGATTGGTGCCTGAGGTTTTAAAGCTCCAAATAACACATCCATAAAAAAAAGATTACCAAATAACCGTAGTGGTTATTTCTCTAGTTGGGTAGTTGACACAATGGGTTTCCAAAAGAAGTATAAAGATTTTTAGATTTAAATGTTCAACTTATAAGCTCTTATAAACAATCCATATTTCTTGGAATCATTGTGCATTCCTGAGTGTGATTCATGCTAGTGAGTGGGCTTGACGAACCACCTGTAGGAAATGTAAGCTGTTCCTTTTTAAATGCACGAGACACTTTCCTACAAAGACACTATTGCATAATCGATAGAACAGAACAAAACTAAACAAAAAAAAATTTAAGTCAGCTAATTGGATCAATGTATTTGTAAATCAGGGTGTCCGCAGGGTCTTTAAGTATTCAAAGTTGATAAACGAATGTAGATAAATTTAAGACCCTTAAAGTATTAAAAAATTATAAATGCTATTTTGCAAGGTATTCAATTTCATATAATTTTGATTGGGCAGTGTGTGGTTGTATGCTAAAGTTTGTCTGAATTAAATTTGCGAATATCAGGGTGCTGTGAAGTTCATGAAATCAATTTGACATCATGCTGCTTCGTTTACTGCAGTAACCAAAGCAACACTATTTCTGCAGTGCTATAGACACCAATCTGTTAGATTTAATAGAAGTTTTATAGATACAGTATATTTAATAAATATTAATGTAAGAAACCAATCCAAAACTAAAACATTATTCATATACTGAAAATTAAAATTTCGCTAGTGTTTCCGGTTGAAAAGTTGTTGTAAGGTCTTAAAATGTCTGGAAAGAGTCTTAAAAATGGTTTAAAACCTCAGTAGCCCACTTGAGTCAAATGGATTACTTTTTTGACGATTGAATCGAATTTCTGAAGCTTCAAAACACTGCGTTTACTGCTGTAGCATAGAAAAGTCAGGATATATTTTACAGGATTAAAGCCAGGATTTGATTCAATGTAGCCCGATTTAGTTAATTTTAAAGAAGTAACGCACAAACACCTAGATCATATTAGGTAGAATCAATTATAGGCAAGTTTTAAGTTAGTTTAAAGTTTCTTATTGGAATGACAAGTATAGTATTTTGCTGCTCTCCAGCATAGGCAGTCATTTCAGTTCTGGGAGAACTATTTTGCACCAGTAGGAAACCACCAGGAACTTTCTGAGCATGTTTGCACCATCAGTGAGAGAGAGGGAGTACTCTGATTGGATGTTCAGTCAGTAAATAAGTCAGTGCTTGATTATAACTGAAAGTGAGCTAAGCAGTCAAGAATGCACCGACAGAAGGCTCTTCTAATGTCGTGTCTTCTTACCTGAGCATTTCAATGTGTTAATATATTCATGCTCTCTTTCATCTCTAATGAAGTAAGAGCTGTTTTGTTTACAGTTTTTGGACATACAGTCTTAGTTTAAAGTTCCTTATTGGAATGACAAGTATAGTATTTTAATGCTTGCCAGCATAGGCAGTCATTTTTTCCTCACAAGCACAGACTGTACCTGCTAGTTGGCAGTGGGGTGCTCTTCACAGTGTGTTGAAGCACTTTTTAGCTCAGATGCAACAGTTGGTTTAATGTGTCAGGCCTGAGGACGCCTGATTCTGTGCCATCTTTTGTGAAGGGCTTCTGCTCATTTGCCACCAGATGGCGCCATGTTTGTTATTCTCACACACTTAGTTTGGCATGGCAAATATAGGTGTACGTTTGAGGTAGTATATCTACTGTATTTTATTCACAAGTACATTTTTTTGTTATAATGTGGCTTTCATTTGTTGCATACAAAATTTGACACTCATAATTTAGACAATTAACATCTGCAAAAACTAAACTAATCAACTTGCAAATAAAGTTTCATAACAACATTCCATTTCAAACAAAGAAAACAAAGCCCACCCCAACAACAAAGTCAAATTAAAATTAGCACAAAATAACCATGTACATCATCATTTAGGACTAAACAACAACGTAAAAGGAGGATTGAACGTACACTTTCTCTTTTATGCCTGACTTATCAACCTAAAGGGACAATTCACCTAAAATTAAAAATTGCCATTCACTCGCCTACTTGTTTCAAAACTTGTTACAGGTTTTCAGCTTCCTCGGTATACCTTCTTGGTGTTCAACAAAAACAACAAGGATCTCTCAAATTATTCCAAACCTTTATGAGTAAATAGTGACGCTTTTAATTTTCGGGTCTACTTTGGAACAAATTGCCTCAGGGGCCGGGGTTTGGCTCGCAGGCCCCCAATTGAATAGCCATGCTATAATTAATTACATTTAAAATACTTTATATTAATAATTATACTTTATTGTACATTTTATAATGAACATCTTGCAATAAAAAAAATGAACAGTCCCATTTTTACACTTTGCCTTGATTCGCTTGCTGATGTCTTCTGCAATGTCCGCTATCCATCAGGTATTTATTTATTTTTGTTTTTAAAATCTCATTGTCACAACAATTTTAAATTGAAACAGTTTTAGTTTGCTTTTTTGTTGCTAAACAGTGAAAAACAAAAGTTATGTTAAATTAATAATCCATGTTACCCCCCCCCCCCCCCCCCCCCCCCCCAAAAAAAAAATCCCCAACATTCTCCCACTCTTCTCAGACATGTCAGACATGATGGAGGGCCAAATAAAAGGTTATCATGAGCCAACTTTGGCCTACGGGTGCTAGTATGGGCATCTCTGCTCTAGATCATGACATAGTTCATCACATGAAATTCGCTACTCACTTCAGAAACTTCAAATGCAACACTTTTGGGGAGTTTTGCTCTGGCTGTGTTAGTTGCCTTCAAAATTTGGCATTCATCCCTCTTGGCCTTGGCCTTGGCCTTGCCCTTGGATTTGCTCTCGATTACCTCAATGAGCAGGAAGCAGGGGATAGTTCACAGACGTCAGGTGTGTTGCATCAGGTGTCCGTTTCTTGGAAAGTGCGTCATACTTGTCTGGATGGACAAACCTTTCTATTGTTCATTGTGGTTAATGAGTTACATAAACAGATCTGCAGTCTAGTGCTTGGATGTACTGATAAAAAAATGTAATGTGGTTGGATCAAGTCTTCTTGCATTTGCATAAGCTATAATAAATTACAAGCTAAAGTGTGTGTGTGTGTGTGTGTGTGTGTGTGTGTGTGTGTGTGTGTGTGTGTGTGTGTGTGTGTGTGTGTGTGGCTGGAAGGGTAGCCGCTGCGTAAGACATGCCAGAATAGTTGGCGGTTCATTCCACTGTGGTGAGACTAAGAGACTAAGCAAAAGCAAAATGTATGAATGAAAAGAAAGTTTTCTGATAAGTCAAACTATATTCAAGTGCACAAATTGAACAATTAAATATAAAATAATATGGTCATCATTGTATAATTAATAAAAAAAAATGCTTTTCATTAATATCTTCATCTTTTAATCATTAATAAATAATTCAATCCTGCAGTGCGACTATTGCAGATAAACACATTGTGATATTCATACGATAAATTGTTCATCCCTAATGCCTATAATAAAAGATAAAACTGTGAGAAAAACACTAGTGACGTTTGTAACCGAATGTAAACTTTCTCACACAGGGACTTAAACATGTCAGAGTTTGTGTGTGACCCCAAAGCTGACCCATACATCTACGACCTCATTGCTGTTTCAAACCATTATGGAGGAATGGGCGGAGGCCACTGTAAGTCACTTTCATTTCTTTGTTCCTCTCTTCCTTTTATAATTTTCTTCTGTTCCTTATTTTGCAATCTTATTAATCCATAACCTGTTACACCTTAATTTGCTCTTTATCTTTGAAACTCGGTCAGATATCTCATGTTGGATAGATTTGCTTAGAACTGCTAACAGAGTTGATCATTTACATATTTGTCATCATATTGTTGCCTGGAAATGATAACTTGGTTTGTTTTTGATTGCAAAAGTTAAGCAGTTCCTTTTGTTTCCTCCTGCAGACACGGCTTATGGCAAGAACAAGGCGGATGGCAAATGGTATTACTTTGACGACAGCAGTGTGTCTGCTGCTACTGAGGATCAGATTGTGGTGAGACTCAGGACCCCCCATGATGTGTTCGAAAAATAAAATGGCATTTGTACATTTTGGGTCAAAAATAATTTGTTTTATGAAGTAACTTTAATTTTTTTAAGTATCTACCATTCTTTCTATCATTCTATTTATCTATCTGTCTTTCTGTCCTTCTATTGTTCAATCGTTGTATTTATTCTATCTTTCTATCATTTGTTCTATCGTTTGTTTTATCTGCTTTGTTCTATCCATCTATCCATCCATCCATCCATCCTCTCTCTATCGTTTGTTCTATCTTTTTTTTTCTTCTATCATTTCTATTGTTCGTTGGTTCTATCGTTCTTTCTATTGTTTGTTCTTTCTATCATTCTTTCTATTGTTCTTTCTACCGTTCCTTTCTACTGTTTGTTCTATTGTTCTTTCTATTGTTTGTTCTTTCTTTCGTTCTTTCTATTGTTTGTTCGTTCGTTCTATCCATCTAGAAAGTTCTTATTTTCAATTTATCTTTCTATTAATCATTCTATTTATTTCTTCATCATTCTATCTATTTATCTTCATAATTATCTATCGTTCCATTTATTGTTCTATATATATCATTGTATCTACTGCTCTTTCCATCTTTCTATTGTTCATTCCTTCTATTATTTGTTCTTTTTATCTATTTATCTATATATTTATCTATCATTCCATCTATTTATGAATCTATCTTTTTAAAAATTTTCAAGTACAATCTAAGATTATATGATATAATATTTATGTTTATATATATATATATATATATATATATATATATATATATATATATATATATATATACACACACACACAAAACGTTAACATTTTTTTTTTATTAAAATGTTACACCTAAAGTATTCGTGTGTTTATGAACATCAGGGAGACGTTTTTCTCTCCCCCCCCCCCAAAAAAAAAAAAAAAAAAAATATATATATATATATATATATATATATATATATATATATATATATATATATATATATATATGGTTTACCAACAGACTCTGATAATAGTTTTTTTTTTAATTTTTTTTTTATTCTCCACAGACTAAAGCAGCCTACGTGCTCTTTTACCAACGCAGAGATGCAGACACGCCGTCCAAATCCCCCCCGTCCGCTTCACTAGGAGGAGCTCCGGAGACTCCCGACGACCACATGGACACCAACTGAATTTCTTTTAGTCTTTTTTTTTTTTTTTGAGGACTGGCACTGAAACAAAAAACTACATATGAAATCATCAATGCATCGACGCACATCCCTGGCTACTTCAGTGACTATTAAAGGCTCACAAACTGGCCCTTTGTTTTTAGCTTTATTTTACTTTTTCTTTGACACATGCGTCTTTATCAAGAGCCAAAAAAACGAAAAAACAGAAAAAGAATATTAATAATAAATAAAGAGAATTTTAGTTTGAAGCGTGACATGAAAGACTTTATTCTTGGACCTCGATGCCTGCTGAATCATAGGAGCTTGTTTCTTATAGTCTGAAATGAGGAGGAGGGTGAAACGGCAATATAACCTCTCTTTGGACGACATGAATGTTAGATGAACTAGATCGGGAGAGGGGAAATGCCTAGAAATAGACTATGTATGCAACATTATGCTCATCTGAAATGTTTAAATTATGCCTCGACTACACACTTGCGTTGGACTCTTTAGCTCTCAGCATCTTGTAAACATGTGCCTCGTGTGAAAAATAGACTCTCTGTGTTTAATAACTTAAGCGTGTGGTGAGAAGCACAGAGATTCTCTCGGAGAAGCTTGCGCTCTTATATTAAATATTGTCTCCATGTTTTGTTTCTCCTATCACAAGTCACGCTTTTTGTTCAATATACCACGCTGGAGGGGGTTTCACTTTAAAACTTGCAGAACTATAAGGTTCTTAGAGGGGGGAGGGTTGATTATCTAATGTTTTCACTCCCCAAACACTAAAAAAAAAAAGGGATATTAAAGTAACAAAGAGAAAAAGGAGTGGATCAAATCACACTTCCAAAGCTTTTCGTTTCAGAATTGATGGTTTGGGCTTTATAACACTTGTTTTTCTTCTGTTTTATTCATTTTGCTGGTTGTTTCTTCTCCCCGAATGGCTTTGTCCTGAGGAATATCACGTCTGATTGAACATGGTGCTAAATGTGACACTTAAAAAGGTATACTTACAATTAAAGAGGAACACACAAACCGGCCGTTGTTTGAACAGCTTTAAAGAGGGTTACAATTAACCGAAGATGTACATTAGCACATGTGCCATGTGATTGGTTATCAAATGACAACGCTCAAAACAAGTGCTTCATATTGCTAATAATAACAATGCACAAAGCATATTCTTTTTGTTTTTGTGTGAGTGGCAAAACAGCATGCAAATGTTTGAATCTGCAAAATGGTAAATAGTTGGTTGTTCCTGGTGTTTACCTTACTATGGTATTAGCCGTCACTCACTGATAAATCCACAATTGTTTTATTTTTTTATTAACTTAATGATCTTGGACTGAGCTGTTCCCCCTGCGGCTTCTTCAGCAGTAAACATCCATTTTAACGTTTTGGTTGTTTTGTAATTTCATAGATTTTTTTTTTCTTGCATAGATGTACATAATCATCATCTGGAGCACAGTAGATAGCTGCTTTGTGTTCTTCTATTTATCATGCCAAGATGTGCGACACCAGATTTTGATTAAAGCCTATTTGAACTGAAAATATAATAAAATGTGGAAGCCTGATTATAGATCATGCTTTTGTTTTTGTTTTCTTAAGCCGATCAGGTCAATTAAAGGGATAGTTTAAATAAAAATGCACTCCTTATTAAGGGTTCCAAACCGTTATGAGTTTCTTTCCATACCTGCCACCCTCCTGTTTTGTTATTTCTCCTGGAAAACTCCCGTAATTCCACTACCCTACCCCCGGTCCTTATCTTTTTGGTAAAATCTTTTTAACAACAGTCTCCCGGTCGTCATCTTTCACATAGTATGATCACCGCTGCTGCCTGAAACCCGGTCCATGGTAGTTTACTAACACCACAAACACCCCCAGTTCTCAACTTTGTTACTCCGATACACACTACACCCCCAAACTCCTGGATTTTCAGGGATAAATGTTGGCAGGTTCTTTCTTCTGTTGATTCCCATAGTTAGGGAAGCAAATACTATCCAGCTTTCTTTAAAATATCTTTAAGTTCAACCGAAGAAAGAAACTCGCACCTGTTTGCAGCAAGTGATGGGAGAATTTTTTTTTAATTTTGGGTGAACTGTCCCTGTAAGAGTTTATGTACAGTAGAATGTCCAAACACTGTCCTGGAGGTCCAGTGTCCTGCAAAGTTTAGTACCTGCCAACACTCCTGTTTGTCTTGGTAGTCTCCCGTATTTCACGCCCGTCTCCTGCCAACCTCCCATTTTGTAATTACTTTTGGAAAACTCCTGTAATTCCACCACCCTGCCCCCGGTCATCATCTTTCATATTGTATCTGATTACCGACGCCGCCTGAAACCCGGTCCATGGTAGTTTATAGTTACTAGCACCACAAAAACCCCCCGGTTTTCAACTTTGTTTTTCCGATACCCCCTACACCCCCAAACTCCTGGATTTTCTGTGATAAATGTTGGCAGGTTTTTCTGTTGACTCCCATAGTAAGAAAACAAATACTATCCAGCTTTCTTCTGAATATTTTTTATGTTCAACTAAAGAAACTCAAGCTTGTTTGCGACAAGTGATTGGTAAAAAAATAAAAAATAAAATTAATTTTGTGTGAACTGTCCCTTTAAGAGTTTATATACAGCAGGAAGGTCCAAACTCAGTCCTGGAGGGCCGGTGTCCTGCAAAGTGTAGTTTCAACCCCAATCAGACACTCCTGGGCTAGCTAATCAAGCTCTTATAAGGCTTTCTAGAAACATCCTTGCAGGTGTTTTGAGGCACGTTGGAGTAAAAATCTGTAGGACACCGGCCCTCCAGGACTGGCCCTCCAGTTTGGACACCCCTAATGTACAGAATGGAATGCAAAAAATAGTAGTATTGCAAGATTTGTTATGCAAGTAGAAGTATCTGCCAAAATGTAAATGAAGCACTCGTAAGAAAACACCTAGTTTTGTGAGTATATGGGGATATGCCAATAGATTTTGGCTATTGTAAATATATAAATAGCTGTATATGAATGTTTGTTTTGGTGTTATTTATTTATTTTTTTTTTGGTGTGAATTGAAAGACAATGGATAATATGAAATATTTGAGTTTTATATATTTTATTTAGACTTTATGGTGTTGTCATTACATTTTTCATGTAGTTAGTCGAAGTGTGAACAATAGATGACGCAGGGTTACGTGCTACTAACTATATAGCAAGTACATATAACCATATGTAGAAACCAGATTAAAATGTGTTAAAACAGGTTATAAAAGAATGAAACAGAAAAAGACATAATAATGTGATCTGTCAGACGTAGCATGGTGCTCATTCAGTAAAGGCACAGCTAAACAGATGTGTTTTGGGTCTTGATTGAATGTGCCTAATGTTGGAGCACATCTGATCATTTGGAAGCTGATTCAGCGAGAGGCACAGTAGCTGAAGGCGGATTCACCCTGCTTTGACTGAACTCTTGGAATATCAAGTTTATTTGATCCTAATGATCTAAGTGATCTATTAGGTTTGTATTCAGTGAACATATCTGTAATGTATAGAGATCCTAGGCCATTTAGTAATTTATAGACGAGCAATAATATTTTAAATCTATTTTAAGTGTAACTGGGAGCCAGTGTAAAGACCTGAGGACAGGTGTGATGTGCTCTGATTTCCTGGTTCTGGTCAGAATCCTGGCAGAAGTGTTCTGGATGAGCTGAGTGTTTTCCAGTGAGAATTTTTCCAGAGTAATCCAGTCTGCTGCTGATTAAAGCATGAACAAGTTCCCACTGAAAACAAAGCATCTAATTCTTGCAAAGTTTTTGAGATGATAGTATGCTGATACTGTTTTGACATGACTACTGAAACTCAAATCTGACTCTAGAATAACACCAAGAATCTTGACATTATTTTTTGTTGTTTGACCCTTAGAGCCAAGGTACGCATTCATAGATAACTGTAGATCATTAATATTACACCATACTTAAATGTATAGTTACACTGTAACAAGGACACTGTAAAAAATAGTGTAAACAAATACTCACCCCCGACTGACAAAGGACCAGAATTTGTCCCCTGAGCACATTTATCCTATTTTGACTGCGAAGCCAGCACAAATTGTGAAAATAACCCATTAAAGGCTATTAGACCAGGTGGAATCAGTCGGTCGGAGGTTTCACTACTGACCAACTGTATTTTTGATAAATAAAGAAAACATTTTACTCTGAACTTTTATGCTGAATCTTGGACATTATTCTTAAAAGAAGAACAAGACCACATTTTAATACTAATTAGGCTATTGTTGTTATCCATGAATTTACAAATGTATTTGTAAGAGGTTAGAAAAATCATTAAGCTCTACATTATTTATTATTTTGTTTATAATTATACATTAAATTGTTTAATATTCAAATGGACAAATTCTGCCTGGAAAGTTGAATGTGATGCTCAGTTTGTTATTTGCCTAATAAATGACAATAGACTACATATTTTAATTTAAAACTTTAACAGATTCAATTTTTTTCTAAATATAGATGATGTAATAAATTAGCAATTTAAAATATGTATTTTTTATATTTCTTTATTCTAAATCTTTAGGAAATATTTTTGGTACATCAAAAAGGATGTTTATGATGACCATCTGACAAGTTAATTCAGCTAAAATTAGTGCGTAAAATGTAAAAAAGTGCAGTAATTAAATGTCATACATACAATTACATAGAAAATTAAGTGAATAACTGCAAAAATGTCCACTTTTTAAGAAAAAAGAACCACCCCTCACCAGGCTGTCTATGAGCCTGTTTAATTAGTCTCTATGTCTTTGTGCCCTTCAGAAGAAATCAACTGTAGGACATGTATTTATTTTGATTCGCCTGTCTATGTTTTTTTTTATGACTCTCAAAGTGCTGGTAACTATTGACTTTTACCAACAACAATGGATCACCATAAAATCACCATGGCCTCAGCAGATATTCACTTCTGAGTGAACTAATCCCTTGAAACCATGCTGCATATAAACATGTTTGTCCTGGTAACTGCATTGGGAAATTTAACTCTCACACCAACAGCAGAGATCAGTTTCCACTGGAGCTCATTAATACAACATAAACCTCAACACACTTGATGATCAGTGCCATGTTACACAAAACCCCCACTCTGTTTTCATGTCCTCCCTCGCTACACTGTTAACGATCTTTTGTAAATGACACAGTATTTAACTGTAATATGATTTTTTTTTAAACTATAGGACAGTTATGCAGTATGTTACAGTATTTTAAAGTTGCACTCAAAATTACTGTATATTTTACAGTAAAAATATACGATCCGTATATACATATAACAGTAAATACATGTACAGTGAGATAAATGCTGCTGTAAATGTAAATACAGTATGTTTGCTGTAACTGATTTACAGTAAGTTACTGTAGATTCTAGTGTAGCTAAAGCTTAACCAAAAGATTTAAATAATAAAAAGTAAGAGACTTAGGTAGAAAACTTACAAATTTATTGGTTAAAAGTGCATGTTGTGCCACACAATAACTAAATGAAGCTGTTCAGCCTAGACTTTTGCAGGGCATCAGCTGCTCCCGACAGACAAGCATGTTTACAGGAGCATCTTCATGAAGTAAAAGTCCAAACTCAGCAACGTTTACACATATGAGAGCACAAACCTGCCAGGGAGACCGACGCATGCTATGCTAAGCAAGAACGGGACATCGGTTAGACCCCAAAACCCTGTTATTTTGGGATGCTGAGGAGCTTCTTGATGTCTCCGTCGATGCCGCTGGTCAGGAATCTCCGGCTGTAGCGCTTGAACGGGACTCCGTCAGACCCGATCAGAAACTTCTCGAAGTTCCAGGCGATGTCATTTCTGCATACGGGACTCCAGATGATAAATTTGGGGTCGCTCATGAACGGCATTGGCTCATCGCTCGGGAACGGAAGCTTCTCCTTGAGGAAGGTGAAAAGCGGGTGAGCGTTTTTCCCGTTCACGTCCACTTTCTCCAAGAGCTGGAATTTGGGCTCATAGCCATTGCCAGGACGGACGTACTTCAAGGACAAAAGGATCTCTTCATTTGTGCAGTTTTCCTAAAACAAAAGCAAAGACGGATTGATGATGGAATTAGAAAAAAAAACATCTGTAAAGTTATTTTGGTAATACTCTGCAATAAATGTGATTATTAAATATTAGTAAATAGATAGGCCTACACATTAAGTCATTAGTCATTCTGTCTTAAAATATTTTTGATTGAAAAAGGAAAGGAAACCATTATTTTATCTTTGAATGAAACCACTTAAGCCTTCAACTTCCTGCTCTACCAAATGGTTGACCATGTTTTGACTGTTTTACATAATGGTTTACACACACAGCATTGTTGGTTTACAAAAAAAATCAAGCAAACATAATCCTGTTGCACTACTACACTTGATTTTGGTTTTATTGTAAAAAACAAAAACAAGAAGACATGTTCAATGAGAATCTGAAATATTTTATGGAACACTAAAAAAAAGATACTTAAAAATGATTTATTTTGAATATTTGTTCAAATAAATTGGTCTTACACTTCATATTTTCCAAAGTATATGGAATGGTTCAGGAACTTTTACCATAAACCAACATATATACCAGTTGGTGGAGGTTGATATATTAGAAATTATGGGATGTGTTGAAAAACATGCACTTAAATCATTTTTCCTTTAAGTTTAAATTTGTTTATATTTATTGGTCGGTTTGCATTTATAATTTATTATACGTTTTTGTGTAACTTGTAGCCTAATTTAGTCCTTGTCCATTTTTTCATTTTCATCAGTTTGCAATGTTTTGTTTAATTAAACTAGTTGTTTATGAAAATTGGCCTAATTGTAGTTATTTTAGCTTAATGTATCTTATTTAAAGTTTATTACATGCTTTTAGTTTGTGGTTTTTTTTTGTTGTTAAATATTAACTTCTTGCTTCTATATTTTATGCTTAATTCAGTATTTAAGGGACTTACTAATAATTTTCACTGAACATTGTTTCAGTCAGGTTGTCAATGTACTTTTTTTAATTCAAATTTTTAAAAATTGTTTTCTGGTAAATGAAAAAATACAAATACATATTACACTGAATGATCACAAATGTAAAGCCAGGATGTATCCAGTGGTTAATATGGACAAAAGTACAATATTATAAAGAAAACCTGTTACAAGACATCATCGCATAAGACCAAAAAGTCTTCCCACACTGGGATACATTGTCCTTTTTGCGTCATTTGTATTAAACGTTCATACAAGGCTGTTTTAGTCGTTATGTTGAGCCATTTTTTTAACTTTAGAATTTTGGGAGTTTTCCAGTATTTCTAAATGGCTCTAGCCGTTACCTAAATCCTCACCATGATTACTGTGAACTTTCCTTTTGTAATATTTGGTTCCCTACCTCCCAGTAAGCATAACCTTGGTGACAGTGGCATTACTGTGGTATTAATACAGTGGTATTAATACATTATTGTTCCAAGCCATTTACTCATAATATTTAGGATTTGGTGCCAAAAAGGCTGAACTAGTAAACAGTCCCAAATACAATGCAATGAAAAAATACGCCTCTGTCTTTTTGACATTTCCAACAAAACATAATTATTATTTGCCAAGCCCATTCTATTGAGTTTGACTAAATACTTTTCCATTCTTTATCCCTTATTTATTGCATTCTGAATGCCTTCAACTGTATGCAGTCGTTGCTGAGCATGATTGTTCTCAATGTATAATTTAAAATTAGCATATTGTTATTATTACTACTAGTCGTGATGGTATAGTAGAAGGAGGAGGAGAGGAACTTTTTTGTTTTAATTATAAAACTAATTAAACTGAGTAGGAGTAAGTCTTATTACAATTAAGTTTTCCAAACGTTGCTTTTTTAAATTTACTAGAAATTTTAATCAATGAAAACAATTAGGTGTAAATATAAAATGTAGGCAAAATCATAGTTTAAGATCAACCCAATAATGATCAATAAAGGTTTTGTTAAAACCGATGACTGATTAAAATAGGCTAGAGATGAACCAGCATACAGTAAAGCAGGTGTAGAGCAGGATGGCAAGGTGAGAGCTGAAGTGCGCCACAGACAGAGACACTTGTTCTGAAGGGCTCTATCAGGAATCTCACCTGATAGCCGAACTGGTTGCAGGGAACACCCAGAACCACGA
Source organism: Danio rerio (assembly GCF_052040795.2). Classification (NCBI taxonomy): domain Eukaryota; kingdom Metazoa; phylum Chordata; class Actinopteri; order Cypriniformes; family Danionidae; genus Danio; species Danio rerio. Next base: position 44,496,112 of record NC_141026.1, on the reverse strand, counting down.
GCCCCTTCTCCGCGAAGCGCTCGTGCAGCTCGTTCATCTGAGTGTAATCCCGGCTGGTGGTTCCTCAGAGCGAAGCCACATTCTCGATCAGCACCACCTTGCCTTGTAAAGAAGAGAACTTGAACTCCTCTCCTGTAAGAGTTTTGGCTGTGATGTCGTAAAATGATTTAATTCCAGCCATGATTCCTTCGGTTTCCTCGTTGTCTCGCAGGTGACTGTGGATTTAGAAAAATGACACTAGTATTAAATTGTGAGCTGTGGGCGGTGCGACCGAGTCACAACACATTCCACGCCTACTTTAATACACGCCCATAGATAGTTAGGGAGCATTAACAAACTCCCGTTTACGGTTTTAAATTTGAAAACGAAATCTTGTCTTTTGGCCTGATGACTTATATATGTATATGAACCGCCAACATTTTATGCAGCGGATGCCCTTCCAGTCGCAACCCATCACTGGGAAACACACACTCATTCTCTATGGTCAATTTTAGCACACCCAATTCACATGTACCTGTATTGGGCTTGTGGGGCAAACCAGAGCACCCGGAGGAATCCCACACGAACAAGCAAACTCCACACAGAAATGCCAACTGATCCAGCCGAGGATTGAATCAGCGACCTTCTTGCTGTGAGGCGAGCGTGCTACCCACTGCGCCACCATGTCGCCCTATATTATAATATATTACAGTGATGGGTTGTGGCTGGAAGCGCAACCGCTGTGTTAAACATGTGCTGGATAAGTTGGCGGTTCATTCCGTTGTGGCGACCCTGGATTAATAAAGGGACTAAGCCAAAAAGAAAATGGATGAATAAACACACACACACACATGTATATATATATATATATATATATATATATATATATATATATATATATATATATATATATATATATATATATATATATATACATATATATATATGTGTGTGTGTGTGTGTGTGTGTGTGTGTGTGTGTGTTTATTCATTCGTTTTCTTTTCGTATATACTTACTCTCTGGGCCATTTTATATAGAAGTTGATGTTTAGCTGCACCATGTTGTGTTTTTCGTTTTGTGAGGCCCAACACTCAATCCCCAACCTGGAGGACCAGGACATACATACATACATACACACATACATACATACATACATGCATACATACATACATACATACATACATACATACATACATACATACATACATACATACATACATGCATACATACATACATACATACATACATACATACATACATACATACATACATACATGCATACATACATGGCAGATGCACAAAGTTAGATGAAAAAACAATTAAAATATTTTATCTTTGAAAACATAATGAAATTTTATAGAAACTTTTTTGGTCCTAAAACTTTGTATAATTATGCAAAATGGAAGACACTTATAAAAGACATATAGCAAATTTACTTGTTGCATTTCCTGTGTGAAAGGAAATCTTTTTATTTTACTCCGATTGGTGCTTATTCCTTACATAAGTAGTATAGTTATTCTCCATTAATTTTATTAAGCTTTATTAAAGTGAAAAAAACAGATTAGTTTAAAAAACAAGAAAAATCGATTAATATTCTTTACTTATCTGCTCACAACATTTTTTTTCCTCAAAGTTAATTAAAAATCATCCCTATGCAGTCGGAATCCGACGGTTATGAACTCTGCTGAGAATTTTACCACGACCCCTAAACTGCACGAACCACTGGCGCGGGAAGCTCTGCGACATCCTGATCCTTCAGCCTTGTCACGAAAACACATTTTTAGCTTCAGCCTTAATTTATCACCATTTACTTACACAGTATTTACACGACAAACCTTAAAGGTGAGCATCGCGACGATAAACATCAGGGTAGTACTTTGACTCAAATACAGTCATTGCGTCGAGTTCGTCGGGTGTGTAATTTAGCACTTGCTTTCTCAGTCTGTCACGAATAACGTTAATTATTGTTTACAGTCCTCAGAGAATGATTATGGGATTGATTGTCTGCACTAGAACTGTCATTATTATGCTGTCAGTTGTTTACACAGTGCCTCAAATTTAAAATAACCCACTTAAATCCGCATATTTGTTGTTACTCCAACAGGTAACTCAGTGTAGCATCTGTTACTTAGCATTTTCATCTGATCTAACTGAAATATGATGCGTAAGAAGAAGCGGTCATCCGTAACAGTGGATGAAGATCCCACTCTTGACGTGTCTAGTAAGTACACACTGACGCCACTTCCAAAATAAATAATGGGAATGGTAATGTCATTGGGTGGGATTACAAAGATCTCTGGAACTTTCTGATGTGTCTTGATTCATACAGAAGCAAAAAAGAGCAAGAGCAGCGGGCGATCCACAAAGTCTTCAGTTCAGGACTCCTGCCAGGACTCAGTTTTTGTTCAATTTCTGAAGGAATCAGGAGTCACTCTGACACCTGGCAGTACAGCTAACGAAATAGGTAGGATAAATTAAATATGCATTGTGTATACACTAAAGGTTGAATCACAATGAATGCATACATGCTCAACAGATCTTTAACATCTTTATTTATTTATTTATTTATTTTTTACAGCTGTAGACCAAGTTATTTTCCAGAAGCGACTCCAGCAGCGTTTACGAAAAAATCCCAGATTCCCCAATGTGAGGAGCTCGCCATTATATCACATGTTTCAATGTGGTCCTGTTATTGACCCATGAACATTTACTGCTTGTTATTGAACTACTTCATAACTGTACCAAAAGGCAGTTCAAGCATAACTTACTGTTAAAACATCACAACAATATTTATCAATATGTGGCTCTTTTTGGGTTACCGGAAGCTGTAGAAATTAAAAATGTGAACCCTGGGGCCATTGTTTTTATTTACATCCCGCAGAATGGTCTATAAGATGCTTTATCTGTGCCTACTTGATGAATTGTGTCTTTTTAGATAATTCAGGAGTTTATTTCTGCGCTGGAAACATACATTGAAGACCCAGAGAGATTCAGAAACTGCCTACTGCCTTGTGTGCCGGCACCCACTTCACAGCAAGATACTAAGTAATGCACTATTTTTATTTTACTTGAACTCATCCCGATATTACATTTAAAAAGGTTTTATGTAATAAGTTGTAATAATGAGTTTTATTTCACTTGTAAATGCTTATTTCCTTCCTTTTTTTTCATTTTTCATCTAATATTAGTTCCAGTTCCTATCAGGAGAGTCTGGTACGCTTGTTGCTTGGGATAGAAATGCTACAGGTACAAATAATCTGCTCACTTGCCTTTTAAATTATGATATCTTCCTCTTTTTTCTTATTTTACACTAACACACCATTCTAAATTGAAGTGTACATTTATTATTATATATTATATTAGGTAATATTCTAAACATAATATTTAATTTAAGAATGCATCATTGTTAAAATTGTATTAATTTTATTGAAGTAAAAAAACAAACAACATGACAAGTAATCCATATTAATTAGAAAAACCACTGGAAAACATTTAGGAGACTTTATTTATATATTTTTGTGCTTGTAGGATGTTTATTTTTACTTACATTTTTAGACCATATTATATGTGTAATTGTATTTATTGAATTTTTAATTTATTTTGTATTAATGTTATCTGTTATGCACCTATGGTCTCAGACAGTGGTGTAGTCCTTGCTATACGCACGTAAACTCAGTATGCCTACTTTTTATGTGTATTAGCGTCTCCTTAAACTGTCTACCAAATGTATATTATTGAACTCGCATCTTAATTTCTTGCAATTGGTGCACTTGTTTAATTTGCACCATTCCCCACACTCTGATGAACACAGCAGCCTTGAGAACATTTCGTGAGAGTTTTTCGAAGATCACAACAAATCAACTGAATTATGTCTCGCTGAAACTTACAAGTAAAGTTAAAAAACAGCATGGATGTCCTTTTAGCACTTCTATATTTCCATTCGGACCCCCTAAAACATTTTTTGCGATTACCTCATGAACTGTACACCACTAAAGGACCGCCATCTGATATAAAAACGCGGCAGTCTTCCGCTCCTCTGTTTTCAACTCATTTTTCATTTAGTCAGCAAACCACAGCTGTGAGCGCAAGGTGTGTTTATCGATAGATTGTTGGAATATCTGCGTATTATGATATATATATATATATCATATATATATATCTGGGTCTGCTAGAGTCACTATTAGCTAAGCATAATTTAATTGGGATTAAAATAAATAAATTTGTTTTAATATTTTTAAACGAATAGTTCACCCAGAAATGAAAATTGTCATCATTTACTCAACCTTTACTTGTTTCAAACCGAGTTGTGTGTATATATATAAATATAAATTCCTATATATATGAGCTAATGGGCGCACATATGAGCGCAAATGCATTTGCTATTTAAACAGCGTGGCGCAACGCCTCAAAGCAACTCTTGCACCAAGCTGAAACTAGCAAAAAACTATTGCGTCGCGCCTTGCACCACATTGCGCAAGGTGTATGATAGGGCCCATAGACTTTTGTCATTTCTTTGCCTACTTTTAAAGTTTGGATTGGGTGGGTAATAGTACACAACCTTTTTTTTTAGGACTACACTACTGGTCTCAGAGTAATGCAATTTTGATTATCTGTATGTCCTGTACGTGTAGTTGAATTGACAAAGCTGACTTTGACTAAATAATATATTCATTTCCTTTTTCTACATCTAGACTCTGGTCATAAACACTTTATTCGAAAAGCTTCCAGAATTCATGTTTGAAGGGTAAATCTCCATTTGTTTGCAATATTTTTCACATCACTTTAATTGCAGGGACATTCCTGCAACACTTGCTTATCCATAACTATAATGTTCTCTGTTACAGAGCGAGTGAGGATGGCCTCAATGTTCCCCGTCTCATAGTAAACCAGTTAAAGTGGCTGGACCGAATCGTAGATGGCAAGGTGTGTCATTCACTGATACTGTGTCAATTCTACCCAGTGTACACTTGCTGTGAAAATTCTAAATTCTGAATATATCCCAGTCAACATCATAATTGCTAACACTTCCTTTGTAGCACACACAAATATTCATCAAAGCCAAATTACAGCTGTCTGACCGCTACAATTGCTATGTTATGTGTAGGATCTGAGCAGTAAGCTGATGCAGATGGTGTCTGTGGCTCCAGTGGAGATTCAGCGGGACATTATTACCAGCCTTCCAGAAATCCTGGAGGATTCACAGCATGGAGACATGGCCAAAGAGCTGAAGTACGGGAGTAGTTGCTGAGCCTGTGGCTTTCGTGTTCTTGCTCTTAGTCCCAAATTCTTAAGATAGAAGTGTCTGTTAAAGCTGATTAAGGCCTTGTCCACACGAACATGGGTTCAAAACCGCACTTTTTTCTATACTAATTCACTGGTTGTTCACAAGAAAATGCAGTGTCCGGTGACTGAAATTGATACTTTCTAAAAACTCCCGCCAGGATGAAAAATTTCAAAAACCTTCCAAAAGTGTGAATGCTCTTCCAGTCAGCGAGTGCATTTTCTCCTTTCTGATTGGCCAACATGGCTGGGCTCACACCAAACATGAAATATGCAAATGAGGCAAAATTCCGCTCATTCACTGCTAACGCATTGCATTTTTCATGTTGTTCGCCTGTGGGACGGTAATCCGCTGTCATAAGAAATTGAGTCCACCCCTGAGAATTGGGTCCACCTATAGGACCCAAAGTGATCCTATTGTTTCACTGGAGTTGTAATGGGTATAGTTTGTAGTGCCTAATTATAAAGTACAGTGTATGAAATCACATTCATAATTTGTATAATTTGAGAAGCATTTTATGTATGTTTTATTAAAGGGATGCATGGGTTATGAAAATTAGTGATTATCTTTTATACTGTTTAATTAGCCAAGTTAGCTTATGTGCTAGCATAACCATACACCTACCATTAGCCTCCTGGCTACGATAAGCTAACACAGTTTTGACTAACCACACAACAAGTTATCACACTAATAGCTTTTGATCAGGGATTCACCGCAGACAATCCCTTAGGTGTCCTAAGCGGACTTGATTGTAAGGGGCACTCGATTTCTCACCACACTGGCTCTGTTCTCACGTTTGCATTGATTTGTATGCAATTCACTCATGCAAATACTTAATTCCCTGTTTAGTGTGAACCCAGCATAAAAGTGTCATTATCACCGCCTGTTAGTTCAGTGTGCCCTTTAACATGCATCATAGCGTGTGTTTGCGTTTTTATATGGATGGAGATTTTTTGTCAAAGAAAGCAGGGAAAATCCCATTTATAAAAAAACCTGTGTACGTGTGGACAAGGCCTTACGCTCCATCTCAGTTGTTGTTTTTTTGTGTTGTTTGGTTTTAGTAATTATGGCTGTGATCTGGTAATGATGAGTGTGAGTGTTATGAAGATGCTTATTATAGTGGTGTGTGTTAACGTGAGTCACATACGTGTGTTTGTGTCTGCTCTATTGTGCAGTGGTTTACTTCAGCAGAACACTCAACTCGCTGTGCCTATTTTGGATGCTTTATCCAGCCTGAATCTGAGTTCCACCTTACTGTCTGAGGTACCTGTTAACAAGCTGTTTTTTAAAAACTGTCATTGCTTTACGTGTGCTGTTGGGGATGTTTTCATCCACTCGGGTAGAGCTACACGATTAATCAAACAAAGATCGTGATCTCGGTTCAACCCTCTAGACGATCCTTATTCAGCATTTCTACAGTTTTGCCAATCATATTTTTATATTAAGCTTTATTTTACATCTATAGAAGCATGAGAAAATCTTGATCTATATTTTAGCCAAAAAAAAATCGTGATTCTCATTTTAGCCAGTATCGGGCAGCCCTACTCTGGGGTAATTTTGAGTCCTACTTTGACCACAACTTTCTCTGGAATTTTTTTTTGGTGACAAATCTTATTTTGATACATATTTTGGGAAAATTCTTTGAAATTTTACTACAAATGCAAACTTACTACCCTTTTGTTATGTTAGTGTTGTTTTGTTAGTGCTGTTAGGGCTGTTTTTGCCCCATTGACTTCCATTATAAGGACATTTTTTTAATTGCAATGCCATGACAGCATATTATTATGTTTTCTTGATTGTTTTTCCTGCTCTGGAAGTGTATGGGTGTTCCCCAGTGATGGGTTGCGGCTGGAAGGGCATCCGCTGCGTAAAACATGCTGGATAAGTTGCTGGTTCATTCCGCTATGGCGACCCCAGATTAATAAACTAAATGTTTTGCAATAATAAAATGATATTGCTTTTTGAACTTGCTTAATGCAAGTGTTTATTATTTTACTTTTCAATGGTAGTGTGCACTGTTCATAATTGTCTGTGCGTTTGTCTCTGTCAGGTGCGTGAGGCAGTAATGGGAACTCTCTCTGCTGTGCAGTTGGAGGATCTTCCAGTTGTGGTGAAGTTTGTCTTGCACTCCATCTCTGCATCTGATGCTAATGAGGTTAGGCCTCTATCTTAACCTTTATGAAAGTGAGAAAATTTGAACTTTTCTTTACTCCAGTGCCTGATTTTGAAATCACTTTCTTGTTGTTGAGCTGTAGTTTTGCTCATGTCACACTTGTGTTCCTCAGGTGGTGTGTGATCTGCGGAAAAAGCTGGAGCTGGAGCAGTGTGTCTTACCAGCGGTGCTACAGGCCTCTCAGAGTCGAATGAAAAACAAAACCGTGTCAAGGTGAGACACTTTCACACTTTGTTGACTTGCTTTTCTTCATTTGGGAATAAGACCGTAAACAAATAAGAAGTTGTGTAAACTCACCGGCCACTTTATTAGGTACACCTGTCCAACTGCTCGTTGACGCAAATTTCTAATTAGCCAATCACATGACAGCATTGTGTTAAGCATTGAGGCTTATTAGAAATTTAGGCATGTAGACATGGTCAAGACGATCTGCTGCAGTTCAAACCGAGCATCAGAATGGCATGGTTGTTGATGGCAGACGAGCTGGTCTGAGAATTTCAGAAACTGCTAATCTACTGAGATTTTCACACACAACCATCTCTAGGGTTTACAGAGAATGGTCTGACAAAGAGAAAATATCCAGTGAGCAGCAGTTCTGTGGGCACAAATGCCTTGTTGATGCCAGAGGTCAGAGGAGAATGGCCAGACTGGTTCAAGCTGATAGAAAGGCAACAGTAACTCAACTGTTAACCACCCGTTACAACCGAGGTACGCAGATAAGCATCTTTGAACACACAACACATCGAACCTTGAGGCAGTGGGCTATAGCAGCAGAAGACCACACCGTGTGCTGCTCCTGACAGCTAAAATGTTGCCTGCTCTAATTAGTCTCAAATGGCCTTTACAGTCACCAGAGCTCAATCCAATAGAGCAACTTTAGAATATGGTGGAACGGTAAATTCGCATCATGGATGTGCAGCCGACAAATTTGCTGCAACTGCGTAATGCTCAAATGTTAATATGGACCAAAATCTCTGAGGAATATTTCCAGTACCTTGTTGAATCCATGCCAAGCAAGATTAAGGCAGTTCTGAAGGCATAAGGGGGTCCAACCCAGTACTAGTAAGGTGTACCTAATAAAGTGAGTGTATATTTACCATGTTGAGTATTTTCGTTGTCACTTCTCAGGTCCTCCAGTGTCCCGTCATGCAGCAGTGGTCAAGATAGTGTGGCTTTGATTCTAGACGTCATAAAGTCAGCAATCCGCTTTCAGAAGACAATCTCAGAAGCGTGGCTAAAGGTCAGCTGAGAGTTCAAAGAGTTAATATGGTTATTTTATCCAAATTATATTCATGATAAAAAATGATCATCATGAAACTTTTACTATTTAAATGTATAGTTTAAAATCTTTACTAAAAATAATGTATTAATGATGATAATGTTAATTACTTAACATTAAGAGAACTTTGTGATTGTGCATTAAATGTAATATTTTAACTCTCATTATTGTTATTAGTAATATTTTTATCACAACTCTGGAAAATAAGGGCCCTACAAGCGATTTTCTATTTAATATTTCTGTTTGTTTTAGGCCATAGAGAATATTGACGAATCAGAGGATCATAAGGTGTGTCTGATTTCTAATGTTTTTGTTCAAAATTATTTATTTATAATCATTGACCCATTTGAACATTCAAATGCAAGTCTAAATGCTTCTTCTTTTTTCTTTCAGGTGGTTGATCTGTTGGTGCTGTTCATCCTTCACTCCACCAATGCAAACCACAGTCGCCGTGGGGCGGAGCGAGTGCTCAAGGTCAAAGTTCGCAAGGGTCTGATTCAGGAAAGCCTCCTGCAGAAGACTTTTAAGGGCCATGCTCAGGTCTACCTTCCTTCACATGCATATGACTAAAGGAACAGCCATAAATACTAAGTTGTCATATTAAAATTAAGTTAGGGATGGGCAATATGACTACAATCTCATATCATAACAACGACATATGTCACGATATTGTAACTTTTCTCTAAATTTGATCATTTGCTTATATACATTGACTATATTTAAAGGACTTTTACATATTAAAGTATTCACTCAAAAGTCTAGTCATTTGTTAAACTTAAAACCTAAGATTTTACAAAAAGAAAAAAAAACTTATGTACTGTGTGTGCTGAATTATTTTATAAAGTCAATTGCAGATAGATAACAGCATAATTAATATACAAGCAAATTATGTAAAACTGTTTATTATAGCGGCGACGCAGTGTCCAGGTAGGTAGTGCGGTCACCTCACAGCAAGAAGGTCAGCTAGGTGGGTTGGCGTTTGCATGTTCTCCCTGCGTTCACGTGGGTTTCCTCCGGGTGCTCCGGTTTCCCCCACAGTTCAAAGATATGTGGGCAGAGGTGAATTGGGTAAGCTAAATTGTCCGAAGTGTCAGAGATGGGTTGCGGCTGGAAGGGCATCTGCTGCGTAAAGCATGTGCTGGATAAGTTGGCGGTTCATTCCGCTGTGGCGACCCTTGATTAATAAAGAGACTAAGCTGAAAAGAAAATGATGGAATGAACTAATTATCATTATTGATCATTAAAGATCATTATTTTATCTTTTATTTGATTCTATCTTTAGTTAATGAAAAAAAGAAAATATTTTCATTTTTTTTTGCTAATTGTTTGTGCAGTTAAACCTAATCTAAATGGCAGATTAACATCAACCGTGTTGACATAAACGTTCGGCCTGACAAAAAATACGATTAATCTGACCTGAGCTTTATATACTGAATGAACCAACTCAGATCTTTTTTTTGTCAACAATGACATTAAGGTAATCTAATCTGCTTGGCGTTTCATCGCTGTCTGAAACGATTGCTTCAACTGCAATACCTGTTCATTAGAACTTTTATGAGTTGTTTTTCAGAACGTGCACATGAAGCTATTAGACACACACACATCTATACACACAGACTGTGTCCTGTGCAGTCACACTCCTCCTTGCGATGAGAACACATGGTTAAAAAATGAAATAAACTACAATTATATATTACATTATAAAACCACAGGAGAGGGCAAATGTTTATTAGGATTGGCCAGCCCAGTCACCAGAAATGAACATTATTGAGCATGTCTGGGGTAGGATGAATCCTAAGAAACTTGATGAACTCTGGGAGTCCTGCAGGAACGCTTTCTTTGCCATTCCAGATGACTTCATTAATGTTATTTGAGTCATTGCAGAGATGTATGGATGCAGTCCTCCAAGCTCATGAGAGTCGTAATCTAGAGGCTTTTGCCTTTTTATCGCTAAATAAAATGCTGAATGTAAACATTGTACACAGCCCTAGTGACAGTAATAAATGGTAATATACTGTATCTGTTTCCTGCAGGTAATGCGGGGTTATTTCCCATCTATCCTGGCTCTGGCTCAGGGACTCTTGCGTTCTCCAGACTGCTGTGTGGTGCCTTTCGGGGGTCACATGTACAAACAGGCCTTCACTGCCTTTGACTCCTACTGTCAGCAGGTGCACATACTGCAGATTTACAGATATTAGCATTCCCTCAGAGATGTGTACTCATGCCCTGTGTGTGTTGTGTTTGTTTTGCAGGAGGTTGTGGGCTCTCTGGTCACACACGCATGCAGTGGTGTGAGCGGTGAAGTGGATGTGGCTCTGGAGCTGCTGTGTGAGCTTGTGTCTCAGAAACCAGCAGAGATGAGCCAGTTCACTGTGTTTGTGAAGGTATGAATACCAGTTCACTCTGTGAACCTTTTTGTCTGTTTACTACAGGTGTGGTACAATTATGCAAACTTTGAAAATATTAGGAAAAGGTAAAAGTGTATTTATTAGGTCTTACAAAAGTTCTAAATTTTTATTTACTTTTTTTAATCATTTTTTCATCTTCATACTGTATTTAGTCTAAATATCTCTTTACAAAATATTGGTCTGGCGCAGAAGCAAGTTTTATTTATTTAGTTTTGTCAGATTGGCCCATTTAAATGTGTCAAACAAAGTTATTGTTTGATTGATTACTTTTATAATTAGTGTGTATGAATATTAAAGTTTTTCTTAGCTGTTTACACACAATTACTACAGACACAATTTCTACAACATGTAACTGATGCACCAACCCCCTGAACCAATTCTGCTAAACTACAAGCACAATTCCTGGTTTACACTCAAATTGCAGGTTTACAACACACTTTTTTCAAAACACTACACACAATTTTCTGCATTTTACACAATTTTCATGCAGAAAATCTTTTGATTTCACAAGGAACACACTGTCATTCACAACTGTAAAGTCAGTTGCCTTATTTTGCATACTAACTCATGACATGAGTAAACACTTGTCTCACAGAATTTCAATTTAGAAATCAGAGCTCATCTAGATCATAACTGGTACACTGCCCACCCACAATTTTTAGTGATTTATCTCCCTTCATATTCTCCATTCCTCAGACCTATTCAGGAATTGTTTTTCTGCCTGGAGATATAAAGTGTATGACTGAAATCCACACACACGTATACCCCTTCTCCAAGCTATAGCAGTTGATGCTTTTCATGGCTGGATTCACCATGCGAGGTGACATTTCCCCCGCTGCTTGGCCAGTACAAAACAGAAAAGAGGATGCAGTATAGCAGTATTTTTTTTCCTGTAACTGTGTTCTGTAAATACTTCTGTTGATGGTACATGTAGACCACGTTATCTGCAACTTTGTATTGGTCGGGAAAAACACTGTGTACACAGTTTTTGTGGGGAATATACAGTAAAATGTATTTGGTATTTGTGTGTTTTGTATAAAACAATATTCTGAAATATTTTACAGTGCACTTCTGTAGGCCTGTACTGTGTCTGTAGTAAGTGTAACACTGAACAAAAAAGGCTGACAGTAAGTCATTATGATGAATGGTCATTGTGTTTTACATTAAGCACATCAGTGTTCAACTGTTCTTATAATTGTCTATTGATGTGATGGCTTGTGTGTGTCATTTGAAAACAAAATACAATTTTGAGAAGAAATCACACTGTTTTGAACGTAGAGTTTCATTTTGCAGAAGAATTGAAGAGTTTTGCCTAATGTGTTTTGTGATTTGTGTGTAGAGTTCTGACAATATGAGATCTGCTTACAAAAAATGTGTGTAAACAATTGGAAAAAACTGTAATAAATTCATATGTATTGCCATTATTATATATAAAATACTTTAGAATGTATAAGGGCTGCATAATATATTGTTTCAGCATTGACATTGCAATATGCAATGACCTGAAAAGTGACCAGGCACCATCATTTAAAATGTATGTAATTTGCAGATTAATTGCAAAGTTTACTCATCGTGGAGTTAAAGTTCATAATTTGAAATTGAGATTTTTTTATGTTACTGTGTTAACAGAAGTGAGTAAGCAAGCTCAATACAAGAAATAATAGCCTTGGTAGCTTTAACAAAGATTAATTGCATTTAATTTATATTGTGAAGACTGTGAGTTCTTATTTTACATTTGATTATTCAATATCTCTTTCTGAACACGAAGACTTGCCCAAAATATATATAAAGCACATTTCTTTCTCTTTTGTATCTTTTTTGTTTTGTTTAAGCGCTTATCTAGTTTATTGTATTTGATGCAGATGCACTAAACTACAATATCACTGCTACCATTTTAAAATGATGAATTCTTCACACATTATTCAAGCTATCCGGTGAAATGGATCTTATGTTGCAATATATATCGCAGAAAGGCAAAATATTGCCAAGCAGTTTTTTTGCAATATTTTCAAAAATTTGATCATATTTTTTACTAGGTCGTAGGAGGAGCCATGGAAGTTAATTAGTAAACAAAGTGGAAACATATTTAATCTTTAACCTTCTTTTAACTTGAAATGTTGAACCGTTATGAATATTTTATTCAACTGTAGTTGATTATTACCATTGCTGGATTTATTAATGTAATATATTGGATCTATGCATTGTCTGTGTTTTAACAGGGTATTCTGGATTACATGGACAACCTGACCTCACAGCAGATCAGACGTCTATTCCATCTGCTCAGTCGCCTGGCATTCGGACAGGAGCAGCATGGAGGACACATCCAGGTAAGAAACGCTTCTTTTGAAATACATAGTATACAATGTCTTTTAAATTGTTTTTTAGTTGAGATGGTCATCTCTCCTTCACCAGGATGACATGCACATCGTCATCCGCAAGCAGCTATCAAGCACTGTGCCCAAGTACAAGCGGATTGGTATAATTGGGGCAGTTATGATGGTGGGGAGTATGGGGGCCTGCAGGTACACTTATTTTTTTTTTTACATTATACTTACTTTATTCTCAGTTACCCCAAGTAAATTTGTATGGTTTTTATCTTCTTCTTTTTATCCTCTTCTTCTTTATGAAGAAATAAACATGATGGCTCTCAGGGTGGCACATTGCCTAAAGAGACAAACCGACAGGTAAGAGACATGATCTAATGGTTTGTGGATGTTCAGCTGACATTACTCTAATCTAGGCATGGGACAATAGCTCGTCATGATTTAGTCAAGTACGATGCGATCCAGGATTATCATCTATGTTGATCCTGGAACATCATTTTAGTTGGAAAATGTAATCCATACCTATTCCCTACCACTAGATGCAACCATAACTGTAAATTATTCCCAAAAGGGTAATAATAGTTGGATAACAATCGTGTAGAAGTGCATAAACCCAACCGTAAGCCTGAATGTAACATAAACGTCTCCATTTATTCTGATTGGCTGATTGGAATGTTGTTCCAGGATCAACATAGATGTTAATTTAGGAACATGTCCTACTTGGTGAAATCAGGTTGTCGTGGGATGGTAACTGGTTTCAAGGTTACCGTGATTTGGAAAATTCAAGGTTTTAAAACTCCTAAAATGTTCTGTTATGCCGTTCCTTTTTTTTGCGCGTTTTTAAAGACGTTTTTTGGGGGGCAACAGTATTTTCAACATCAATAGACCATCCACATAAAAAGCTACTGTCCAGCAGGTGATTCAGCAAACATTTGAAAAACAAATCGCTTTTGCTTTAACATCCAAGCATCCTATGGATCTGAACAGAGCAGTGGCGTACTGTATATCCAAAGAAAAGCAAGATATCCAAAGATGCCTTTTCAAATTGCAGAAGAATCTGTGTTTTTAAAACTAATGAAGACTAATGAAGAAGTCAATGATTTATATTAATTATTTAGCCTGACAAAATTACTGTTCCAGTATATTTAAAATGTTTCTTAAAATAAAATATATTCAATGGGCTTCAATGGGGAAAAAGTAGATTTTTTTTTTATCCAGACTTTAAAAAAAACATTTAGAGCAGTAATCACTGCAAATGTGAAACTGTGATTTTTATTTTTATCTAAAGTTATCATACCGTCTGAATCTTATTGCAGCCCATGCTTACTCTGATCTTTAATGTCACACAATCCTTCAGAAATCATTGTAATATTCAGAATTTTCCTTAGGCTTAGTCCTTTTATTCATCAGGGCCCGGTTTTTCAAAAGTAATCCACTAGGATTTTAGATAAGGGATTGGATCAAATCTTGAAAATGGGTTTTTCAAAAGAAAAAACGGATTACATAATCGGATTAGATCACGTAATCTAATCTTGGTTTTGATCCAGATCAAACCTTTACTTTGGGTTTTTCAGACCTTTTTTGTAGGATTTGGATCACTTTGATCCAAAAAACCTGGATTAAACTGATCCCACCAGAAAGGTGGATTTAGTGTGGATTTCATGCCCAAAATGTAATAAAAACTTAAAAATTTTATTAAATAACACTATTTTTGGATCACACAGTATCTTACGAGATATACTATTGATTCATAAGGTTTTAATTTTATTTGTTCATCCATCAGGCTGTAGTGATTATTGACTTTAACGTATTCAGCCTTTCAGTATAGGCCTACAGCAAAGTAGAAATAGCTTGGCCTCATAAAATAATCCCCCAAACAGCTGTCAAAATTTACCAAAAACAATACATTTTATTGTCAATAATTGTTATCTATATTCATCACAATTGAAAATATTTTTGTTTTTAGAATATTTATTAGTGATGCATGCAATGATTACAGAATAACCAAAAAAAAAAAGTGCAAAGAATGGCAATGACTGATTTTAGAAATCTCTTTCAACAATTGCAAAAAGAGACTGAAAGGGCAGAAGCACAGCTTCATCTGGCAGAGAAACAACTGACTCTGACCAAACTGCAGCAAACCAAGGCCAGACTTCAGATCCGCCTCCTAAAGGCTACGCTCAGACAAGCTGCTCTCTCCACATCAGATGAGGAAGTCTGAAATTATTGTGGAGTTTTTGACATTAAGTCTTTTTTTTTACATCTATATTTGAAACTTATTATAAATATCCTCAATGTACAGTGTTGTAGGTCTCAGATGAGCGGACTGCTGGAAGAGGATGGGGTGGGGGTTTTCTTGTTTTTATTATTTATTATTATTATTTTATTATTTATTAAATTTTCTTAGTTTTCATTTTAAATAAAAATAAAGTTATATCTACCCCACACTGGCTATTCTAATTGTTGCTCTTTACACAGGCCTATCTTTATCTACATTGTGATTGAGCACTGGTAATCCAGATTTAGTGATCCTGAAAAGTTCCTATCCGGATCAGATTGATCCAATCCGATGTTGCTTTGAAAAACTGGCTCAAAAAGTAAGCTGGATTACGTGATCATGGATCGCAAAAACAGGATTACTAAATCCAGATCAATTTGATCCGGATTAAACCTTTTGAAAAACCGGGCCCAGGGGTTGCCACAAATCCAGATCAATTTGATCCGGATTAAACCTTTTGAAAAACCGGGCCCAGGGGTTGCCACAATGGAATGAACCGCCAGCTTATCCTGCATATCTTTTACACAGCAGATGCACGTCCAGCTGCATCCCCATACTGGGAAACACTCATACACACACATACACTAGAGCTAATTTAGTTTATTCAATTCACCTATAGCGCATGTCTTTGGACTGTGGGGGAAACCGGAGCACCTGGAGGAAACCCATGCCAACATGGGGAGAACATGCAAACTCCTCACAGAAATGCCACCTAGCCCACCTGGGGCTCCAACCAGCGACCTTCTTGCTGTGAGGCGACAGTGCTAACCACTGAGCCACTGTGTTGTCCTATTCAGATTTTGTCCTCAATAAATATTTATTATTATCAGCAGTGTATTTAAGTTGTGCTGCTTAATATTTTTGTTTGATACTTTATTTTCTGTTTTCTTTAATTAAATGCAAAACAAATTCTATAACATTAAATGCCTGCTTTCACCACTTATTAATGTGTAGGTGATGGCTCTGTTGGAGCTGGTGCGCTCGTGCAGTGAGAGTTCACCTGAAGCTGCTGCTCTCTGTTATGATGAACTGGCCAACCTGCTGCAGACCTGCAAACTGGACCCTCTAGTGCAGGTGTGTGCGTGTGTGTGTGTGTGTGTGTGTGTGTGTGGGGGGGGGGGGGGGTATTGGTATTTCAACTTAAAGTTTAAACAAATACTCTGTGATTTAAGTGCGAGTAATTGATGACAGTATTTAATTTGTTTGAGGTAAACTGTTTAAATGAAATGTTTAAACTATGCTTAAATGGATGGTTCACTCAGAAATGAAAATGTACTCGTTATTTACTCACATTTTTGAGTTTCTTCTGTTAAACACAAAATCAGATATTTTGAGGAATGTTGGAATCCGTTAGCAATTCAAATAGTTTGGAAACAAAAAATGCAATGGAAGTCAATGGCAACTGGTTTACAAAATACTTCAAAATATCTTTTATAACAAAAAAGAAACTCAAGCATTTTGAAAGATGAATAAATAATGACATTATTAGGTCACACTTTATTTTTATGGTCCATTTGTTGAATTTAAGGTGCATTGAATCTGCATGCCAACTAATTCTCATTAGATTATAAATAGACTGTTAGGTTGGGGATAGGGTAAGTTGACGTGCTTGCAAAGTTTCTTATAGTCAGTTGAAAGTCTGTTGAAGGAGCAGTATCAACAGATATTGAGCAGACTGTCTACTAATACTCAAATGAACCATCAAAATAAAGTGTTATCCATTATTAGTACAATAATTTGTAGTCATAGACACAACATTGTCAAATTAGGAGAGATTTTTTGATGACAAAAAGCTTGTCATATTATAATATCAAACCTCTCTGTGGTGTCTGTGTCGTGGTCAGGCATGGATTGGGAAGAGTGTGTTGGAGGATTTTCAGGATGACTTTGTTGTAGACCTTGGACCCGATATATCAGGGTGAGCGACACAATCATAAGTCATAAAGACACATCTTTTATTATTCTATGATCAGATCAAAGTTTTTATTTTTTCGTTTTATGTCTTGACTTTCTCATGACCCTTTTGTGTGTTTCTCAGGGCGTTCATGTTTCCCACCTCTGTGCTATATAATTTGGATGAAGAAGAGAGTGAAGGAGGAATCACTGTTAATCTACTTCCGCTTATGGCTCTAGACCAGCAGCACAAAACAGACACATCGCAACCAGCTGGAGTCAAGAGAGAGAGGTCACCACTGAATACTGTCTACTGAACACACTGGAACAGCCAAATGTGTCTGTTACAGTAGACTGCAAAGCTAGATGTGCACAAACTGGGAATGCACAATATATAGTTTTAGCATTAATATCACAATGTGTGCATCTACAATAGTCGCATTGCAGGATCTGCAATGTTGAGTCTAGATTTTGGAGTCAGTGCAAAAAGTTTAATCGTAATAGCTTTTCACAAAGATTCATTTAAGTATTTATTTTTACAATGAAGACTATACAGTATATTTTTATTTGACCATTCTATTCTGGCATATGTTTTAGGTAGCAGATACCCTTTCAGCTGCAACCCAGTACTGGGAAACACCCATACACTCAGATTCACACACACTCATACACTACGGTCAATTTAGTTTATTCAATCCACCTAGACTGCATGTCTTTGGACATGCGAACACAGGGAGAACATGCAAACTCCACAGAGAACTGCTTACTGGCCCAGCCGGGACTCGAACCAGCGACCTTCTTGCTTTGAGGTGACAGTGCTAACCACTGAGCCACTGTGCCACACTATTCAATTATTTACATAAAAACTATGACTCCCCAGAAAACCATAAAGCACTATTTATTATTTAATTCGGATCTTTGCTCTATCGAATCTATCTATGCTTGGGATTTGTTTATTATATGTCATACAGATGCACTGTTCTACAATATAATTCCATTTAATCAATTATATCCAAATAGGGCTATTCAATTAATATGGTGAAGTTGAATTCGTATTGTAATGCATATCGCAGAAAAACAAGTACATTTTTCTTTCTTCTAATATCGTGCAGCACAAACTACAGGAGGGTCTGGGAATCTACATGAGGGTTTGTGAGTTGCTAATTATCAATGAAATCATAAAAATGTCAAATTTATATAAATATTATATATTTCGTACAGATTAGACACACACATACAATATTTGCTAGTGTGTCTGCTGTGCTTTACACTAACCAGAGTAATTTTAAAGAGGACCTTTTTTGCTAAAAGCATATTTATAGGAGGTTTAAACACAGTGTATGAATATAACCAACCTCTAATGATAAAAATTAAATAATCCTAATTTTAATAACCACACTTAATAAAAACTCTTTAATCAACATTTTCCTTTATATATGTCATCAGAAGGGGAAAGCCCCGCACATTAGTGATGATTTCTCTGTCATTAGTATAGACAACCCTGAGTGAGAAGCAGCCATCCGGCATTAGAGTTTTCACCTGCTGAAGCTAATCTCAACAGCTATGTTTCCATCCACCTATTTTTATGCACATTTTGGATATGTGCATAAAAAATACGATTGATGGAAGCACCAAGATGTGCATACATTTTAAAAATGCGCAGATAAAACATACAGTATGTGCATAACGGAGTAGGATAAACTTTTTATCCAATAAGAAAAGCACAAACTACGTTGGAAACACTTACCAAACAAATCCCAGTATGCGCATTAAAAAAGTCAAGTGATTTTGTTATAAGAGATCATGTGATGATAAAAATGTGTGTGAATAGACAAACTAGTTGGCTGAACATATTGTTAAACATCAGAGATGTTGTTTTGGTCATTCTAAAGCACCAGTATTAGTGTTATTACATTGTTAATTACTTTCTGAATCAATATAATTAGATAACGTCAGTCATGTTTTGAATCTGCCACTATGCTGATGCATTGGCATTTGTAGCTCCGCCCTTCTTGCAAAAAGACCACAATCTCATTTGAATTTAAAGCAACAATCAAACCGGCACAATTTGGATCAAAACCTAAAAGGGTCAGTTTCAAAGAGTTATAAAACATTATTTATGAGGTATTTTGCACTGAAACCTAACATACATTCACTCTAGGGACATCAGAGAATTATTTGACTGCTTGAAAAGGGAGCATGATAGGTGCCCTTTAATTAATTATTTTTTAAATCAATATTTTGTACTTATTTTGCATTTATTACTGATAAATGGTGAGTTGGCCAAGCCCCTTGACTTGGGTCATCTGAAGCGCTGTTGTAGTGCTATTTGTCAGATCAGCACCCACAAGACCATACCTCAGACACAAAATCTACAGTTTTCACAGATTTTTCTCTCTCTTATTCACAGGCGTGTGTCTCCTTTGTGTCTGTCTCCATTTTTTCGTCTGCTGAGGCTGTGTGAAGAAGTGCAACACGAGGGCGATCTGGAGGAGATTGATGCTCTGCTGGGTCAGATACTACACCTCTATCAAATCAACATCTACAGTAGATTAAGATTATGTCAAAGTTACAGAGTCACAGAGATGCCTCTGCCATTCCATAATAATGATGAGGGTGTCAACATCTTAGCAGGGGATATGTGGTTAAATAAATTGTTTTGTTGTGTGTCAGGCTGTCCATTGATCTTGACCGATATGGAGGTGGTGGAGAAGGTGGACAGCTTGTCTAAATCTGAGAGGGAGTTTCTCTGTTCTCTGCTCTTTCACACTATCAACTGGTTCAGAGAGGTCAGTGCAATACAGCACAGTATTTCTTTTACATTTCACAACATCATTTTTACTGATTATTAAAATAATCAGAGCCATTTATTGGACTTTTTTTTTTTTTTTTTTTTTAAAAAGAGGGAAGTTACTCATTTGCAAAAAAAAAAAAAAAATCTTCCTCTTTACTTTAACTCTCAAACCAGTGTAAATAATGTTAAACTTCACTTGGCATCACATTTTTTTTCACACAATGAATATTATTTAAAATTTGGTTTGTTACACAGAAAGCTATTAATTTTCTGGAACTGCTGTTTACAACTGAATGATTTTTGTAGGTGGTGAATGCATTTTGCAGGCAGAATGATCCTGAGATGAAAATGAAGGTTGTAACTCGTATTCAGAACATCACCTACCTTCAGAGTTTACTCCAGACATGCTTAGCAGGTACCAAAAAAAACTAATAACGTATTAATTTATTCGTTATTACTTTAAGCATTCAAAAAAAAAAGTTTTTTATTGAATGAAGTTGTGTTTTCATATACAGTCTTTAGCCACTTTATTAGGTACAACTGCTCGTTAATGCAAATTTCTATCACATGGCAGCCAGTCAATGCATTTAGGCATGTAGACATGGTCAAGATGATTTGCTGCAGTTCAAACCGAGCATCAGAATGAGGATAAAAGGTGATTTAAGTGACTTTGAACATGGCTGAGCATTTCAGATCGTCTGAGTATTTCAGAAACTGCTGATCTACTAGGATTTTTTACACACAACCATCTCTTGGGTTTACAGAGAATGGTCCGAAAAAAAGAAAAATCCAGTGAGCGGAATTTCTTTGGATGCAAATGCCTTGTCGATGCCAGTGGTCAGGGGAGAATGGCCAGATTGATTCTAGCTGATAGAAAGACAACAGTGACTCAAATTACCATTCATTACAATGCACAACACATCAAACATTGAGGCAGATGGGCTACAGCAGCAGAAGACCACACCGGGTGCCTCTTCTGTCAGCTTAGAACAGGAAACTGAGGCTACAATTCGCACAGGCTCACCAAAATCGGACAATAGAAGATTGAAAAAATGTTGCCTGGTCTGATGAGTCTCGTTTTCTGCTGCGGCATTCGGATGGTAAGGTCAGAATTTGACATCAAAAACATGAAAGCATGGATCCATCCTGCCTTGTATTAACGGATCAGGCTGGTGGTGGTGGTGTAATGGAGTGGAGGATATTTTCTTGGTACACTTTGGGCCCATTAGATCATGTCCATCCCTTTATGACCACAGTGTACCCATCTTCTGATGGCTACTTCCAGCAGGATAACACACCATATCATAAAGCGTGAATAATCTCAGTCTGGTTTATTGAACATGACAATGAGTTCACTGTACTCAAATGGCCTCCACAGTCACCAGAGCTCAATAGAACACCTTTGGGAGGTGGTGGAATGGGAGATTCGCATCATGGATGTGCAGCCGACAAATCTGCAGCAACTGTGTGTTGCTATCCTGTCAATTTGGACTGAAATCTCTGAGGAATATTTGCAGTACTTTGTTGAATCTATGACATGAAGGATAGAGGCAGTTCTGAAGGCAAAAGGGGGTCCAACCCTGTACTATAAGGTGTACCTAATAAAGTGGCCGGTGAGAGTATATTCATGTTTGAATTTAGCTTTTGCTTTTTGAGCATGTGTGTTCTTTATTGTAAATGTATTCACTTATATTTATGTATGTATATATAATTATCTATTTATTTCATGTAAAATATTATCTATCTTCGGCGACCCCGGATTAATAAAGGGATTTTAGCTGAAAATGGATGAATGAATTATCTATCTTCCATGTTAACATTCTTTTTTGTATATTGTTTTAGCTACACCAGGCTACATTCCTCCTCAGGCTAACTTTGATGGAGAGAGTGCTGATGTGATGATACCATCTTCTTCAGTCGTTCAACAAAAGAAAGGAAAGAAAGGTAAGGTTGCTGGGGAAATGACCAAACTTGAATTCTGTTGGTGTTTAGGACATGGGTAATGATGATGATATGAGCAAAAATGATATCTCAGTATTATTTTGGCTGAATTATGACATATATCCTTGGTTTTATATTTGGACAAAATATTTATATGTGTTTTACTCAACAAATGTTATTAAAGTTTATGATGTTTACTGGAAATTCACAGCTCATGCACCTCCGAAAGCAAAAAGATTTTGTTGACAGAGTTTTTAAAGATGGAGAAAATACCTGTGAAATGAAAACGGCACTTCTCAAACAGCACAAGTAGCCAATCTGTCAGCAACACATCAAACTATCAGTGCATGAACTAAAGCGTATGGGTTATTTTAAAGTTTGTAATATAAAGCATGACTTCAGGACAAAGTGGACTCTGTTTGTCACTATTATTCCGATGCGCTCATATTAAACTGTTGCATTTAAATATAAGTCGCATTGCTAACCATGTTGTTAAATATATCACTATGTTGCACAAACTCGTCATACCGCCCAGCCCTATTGTATAGTATTTTGTTGCTTAGAGTCATCTGGAAGGAAGAGGAAGGCCTCAGCGAGTAAAAACTCCTCTGGTGACAAGTCACAGCTAGAGGGAGCAGCAGATGCAGAAGAGTCCCAACCGGTAAAAACCCCATATATTGTCTCTACTTTTATTTACACTCACTGAAACAAACATCTGGTAGACTGACTGTGAAACTGGGCTGTTTCAAATGGAAATTGAAAACATATTTCTTCTGAGTTATTTGGGGCATTGTGTCACCTGGCAAGACACTGCAGAAAAGTAGCAGAAAAATACTGTAAAAATGAATGGAAGTTATCACCATACTTAATTAAGAAATGCAAAAATAATTGTCATAAATGAGCAAACAAGACATTATGTCATTACATATGAACAAACTTGCACACATTGTTAACAATCATCTGAACATAGGATGAATTCTGGTTTACTTGTTTTCTTAGTTGACATATTAAAGCCTAAAATATTGCGAACAGACAGGGGCTTTGCGATTTGTGAGATTTTTATTTATTATTTTTTATTTTTTCTATAATTTTTACAACTTAATGAATAATAATAAACACATGTGACGTCTATGTATTTCTACCATGCAGGTATTATTTAGACAACTTATGGGCAAAGACAAACCCACCTAGGCCCCACATGGGCCATCCCACCTAGGCCCCACATGTTTTTTTTAGAATAAAATGCTGTTTATGATCAGAAAAATTACAGATGAAAGTTACCTGAGTAAAAAAAACTCGAATAGTAATCTGTGCAGGATAATTTTTTACATTTATTTTGATTTGACATTTACTGACACAAATTGATAAGTGTGATTTTAAAGTGTGTTTTGGACATTTTCTTTAAATCAGACTAAAACAAAAACACTTTATGAAAAGCCAAGAAGCCCCAAATCAGAAAATGAACAGATGCATGAAAAATCAGCATGTCTTGGTTTAAATCCCAGCTATTGTTTTTTTTTTTTTTTTTTTGGTCAGGATCCTCCAGAGAAAGAGAGTGAGAAGGAGAAGGAAAAGGATGGTAAATCAGGGGTCAGTCTGTCTTCCTACTGGCCGTTCTTTAGAGAATTGGATGTTGAAGCTCTGAGTGTGCTGCAGTGTGGCCTTCTGTCTCGGACACTACTGGACACTGAGCTGCACAGTAAGGTAAAAGATGTCTATTTGCTGACAAATTCTCTGTAACTATAAACAAGAGTTACTAAAAAATTCTGTTTTATGTCTAGTTGAGGGAGGAAGTGCAGTTGGGCCCTGCTGAGTTGCTTTTCTTGCTGGAGGACATGTGGCGTAAACTGGACTTCAGTTTAACTTCCGCTCCAGCCAAAAAGGCTCCATTTCTCAAAGTATGAACACAAACACTGCGTAAATAATTGACCTACTGTAAATTAATTCTTAAGTATCTTTGACACAACTTTGTATTTAAGCCATGTAGATTTTATTTTGTGAAGGCAATTAAAACTAACAATATAAAGTAGAAGCTATAATTTTTAATAACTCCATCAGTAGTACTCTTTAGCATATCTTAAAATATTGACTTTATACTGATAATTTAGTTGAATAAATTAATAACCGAACATAAACATCAAATGTTTAGCAAATCACAAAAGAATTTTAAAAAATTACATTACAATGATGCCACAGTTGCCTTCATTCTGGCATCATGAAAATGAAACGATTCAATGATGAAATGATTAATGACGGTGTTACATGTAATATTTCTAATAAGCAAAATATTCATTGTAAACTGTACATTATAATGATGACAAACATATCTTAATTTTGCCATGATAATAACTCACTCACTCAGCTTTGGCTTATTACCTGCTTTTATCAGAGATCACCACAATGAAATGAACCACAAGGCATAATAATCATGCTTAAAAAATAATAAGTGATTTTTAGCAAAGTTTTAAGCCTTAAGTTTAAGTTTTAAGTCGGTTATATTTTTTTTCATTCTGTACACTGATGTGATGCCATTGTTTAGCAGATTTGTCTTTATTACAATGAACAATATCAAAAATATGGATTTTTTAGAATTGAAAAAGATCTTATCAGTTGCATTAGATAAAAATATTTAAAATGATTACATGAAAGATCATTTGATAACTTTACTAAACTAAATGATCAACTAAATATATTCAATAATATTGGTCAATAACTGATATGCCACTGTGGGCTCTCTCTAGGGTAAGATGGACAAAGCGGTGGGTTTTGCACATTTGCAACAGAAGAATGCCAAAGAAATCGCCACCTGCTGCAGTGATCTGCTGCCCACACTCTGCACACACCTGGAGAACTGCCACAATCATTTCCAGGTACACACATGTTCCGTTCACAGCCTTGTAAATATGTTCATTACGTCTGCATTAGTGCTGACAGTGTGACATCTATAATAAACCAGCGTTTGTCAATCCTGGTGCGGTTTCTCTTTTTACATCTAGAAAATAGATACTGTTAAACATTAAATAGTGTAAATGGTTCCAAATAATCTTCATTGTTAAGTACTGAATTGAAAATGACATTTTTTTAATATAGTCAGTCATGAACTGAAGTGAGCCGGTCTAAGGCTTGAAACTCCAGGGCTGAAAAGGAGTCCCACTCCGGCCCTGGTTAAAGGTGCAGTAGGTGATTTGCCTAAATGCTAACCGGTGAGCATAGTATCTTCGAAACACAATCCCTCCCCTGCCGTCCAAAGCCACGCCTCCTGAAATCACGAACACGCACCTTAAAGATGACAGTCGACAACCCACTTGATCATGTCATTCGCCAGTTAGAAAACTGAACAAAAAACTGCATTATATCTAGCACATTTTAGTTGTGTAGTTAGCAAGCAAAACTTGAAAACTTCATGCAAGGATCGCTGGTCTCGCTCTCTCATGTGCTTTGTCCTAAAGCAACAACTGTATAGTGGTTGGCTGGAGGCATGCAGGATTACCACTTATTACTAAGCCATACTTGCATGCTATTTTAGTTTGAATATTCAAAGTAGCCTGATATACAATATAAGGAGAGCATCACAGGTTGTCATTTTCAAAAGTAAAACAATGTGAATATAAAAGCAACTTCACCACTTTAAAGCTGGCTAGGCGGATTAGCGCTATTTACTGATGTTTTGTTGTTAAACTGAAAAAGGATCTACATTATCGATGCTGTGAAAGGTCTCTTATGAAATTGAAAATAGTCACATCAATCTTTTACCAGAAGATTCTAGTGGCTAAACAAATCTTCTGTGGATATACAACAAAATCTACATCAGAAAAAAAACTTAACACTACCTGTCTAAAAGAAAAACTTCAGCCATGGTCTCATCCTTCCTCCAGCATGCAAATGTAACTCCAATATTAATTCAGGATTTTAAATAGTTTTAATTGAGCATTTGTTTTTACCGCTGTCACTTTCTTCTGTGCACATGAATGCGTGGCGTGCATGTGTAAATAGCGGATCTGCTTTGTCCACACACAGACTCTTCTGACTGAGAATCAGGGTGTTGTTGACGCTCCCAATGTGGATGTGAAGGAAAATCAACTCATGTGTTCAGCCTATCAGCTCCTCCTGCAAGTGCTTCACACCATGTTCAGCTGGTGAGCCCAGATTAGTTAGTAGTTGACTTGATTAGTTGTCTTGTTAACTAAACTACCTTCTGATCCTCTTCGATCTTATTGTGTTTATAATCAGGTCTGGTTTTTCCATTCCGGAGCATCGTGGTCTAATGAAAAGCGCTCTGGGAATCCTGGCCGGACGGCTGAAGGAGGATCAGGCTGATCTGACCCTGGATCAGCTCAGCAGGTGAGAGCGACAGCACACATGTAACAGTGGTCTTCTTCACTAATATAGAGTGTTTGCACTTATGTCAAGATCTTGCTAGTTACCATATGCACCCCTGCTAAAAAAAACAGCTTAAACCAGCCTAGGCTGGTTGGCTGGTTTTAGCTGGTTGACCAGCCTGGTTTTAGAGGGGTTTTGGCTATTTCCAGGCTGGATTCCAGCCATTTCCTGGTCTTAGCTAGTCAATCTGGAAAATGACCAGCTAAAATGAGCCTGTTTTAAGCTGGACATACTTGCTTAGGCTGGTCAAGCTGGTTTTAGCTGGTCATCTCCCAGTTAGTTATAACATTTGGCAGTCTTTAAATGTTTTTTTTTTTCCATTAATCATATTTTTGACTGATTAGTAAATCCCAACACATAACAATAATTGATAGTCTTCAGTATGCACGTTTCATCCGTTAACGTGGTATTGTTTACGTTTTCTGCTATTAAAATGTCCACTTGATGAGGCAGCATGAAAACACTGCCTTGCCAAATAGGCAAATATAATGAAGTAGACTGTAATAAAATTTCTTATTGATTAATGTTTTAAATTATACTGTATTGTTTATATTTTTTGTTTTATTAATAACTTTGCTCTCATTGTTATATACATAACACTATAGAATACACAAGACATGTCACTCAGATACATTTGAATGGGGAAAAGTGTAACGGTCATTATTGGAATCGAAGCCCCGCCTTCTAGCACAGGAGCCAATCAGCGATCGCTGTATGGTGAATAAAGCCTGCCTTCTAGTACAGTAGCCAATCAGCGGTTGCTATAGAATAACAATTCTCCGGGGGAGGGGCTCGGACCAGACGTGAGTTTCTGCAGGTTTTGTGTGATCCGAACATTTAGAAACAAAACAAATTAGACAGTTGTTGCTTAATTTTATTGGTTATTGCCAATATGTAATGTAATCATAAGCTTGGCAAATAGTTTTTTAGAATTTGATGTTTAAACATTCAAACAGAATGCCTGAGCATACTGCCCGAGAGGCATTTCAAAGATGGCCACTAAGTGAAATTACTTACCTTAAAGGGACTTGAGAATGAGCAACTGCGCACACAAAAAAAAATCTTAAAAATATATCATAAAAATATATGTGTGCCACAATTATTTGCACCCCAGTGCATTCAGATTTATGTATATTCTCATTGGTATTTTACATTTTATAAACAAATGGGTGAAGAAAAAAAAAAAGCCATTTCCATCATCAGGCTAATGATAAAGAAGTTCCTGTCAACTGTGTTATATATCAGTCTGTTAGAGCAGTGATTCCCAACCTTTTTTTGCCTTATCCCTCTGGAAAATATTGAAAGGCCCCCCTCCACATTTAATGATATTATTGCTCGTATAAGTTTGCCGTAAGAATGACAAAAAAAATTTGTTTTCAAACAAACGGTATGTTTACTACTATATCTAGATATGTTTTTGCACAAATAATAGCCTAATGTAAAATATAAAAGCAAAACATCAGCAGGCCATTTGTAACTGAAAAACGTAAGGCATTGCGCATTACGGTCAAAAACTGCTTTGGGTTTGTCGCAGTATTGGGGATGAGTCGTTTGCAAATGTCCTGTTAATTTAGATAGCCTCATGCATTTGTTAGCAAGAACTTTGGCGCAGATAATGCACTGTGGCTGGGTCAGGGACTCTTTGCTTCGAGAAAATGGAATAAAACCGTAGTTCAGGTGACTATCTTGGTATTTCCAGCATTTCATGTTTCCAGTATTGCTAGCGCTGTGACCCCAAATGTTTGGAGCTTCCTTACCTGGGTCCAGTATGCTTGGGTCATTAGTATAAGCTGCTGAAGGTGAATTAGAGAGACTTTTTTTTGTGGAGTACCAGTTACAAATTTGTTAATTTTTTGGTCAGCCAGTGGATATAATAAACTAAGGCAACATGGTCATTCTCCTAATTGGCGACAGCTAAAAAAAAATTGTTAAATAAGACCCACTCCACAGAGCTCACTGAGGCCCCCTTGTGGGCTGGGACTCCCCTGTTGGAAACCGCTGTGTTAGAGGACATGTGTCTCTAGCTGCGTCCCAAAACGCATACTTATGCACTATTCTACGCCATTTTGTAGTATAAATAGTGTAAGTAGTGCGTTCACACTGAAAACTCTAAAAAATAATAAGTGCTCTTTAATTACCCAGATGATGCACTCATTCAGCTGGTAAAATGAAGTGTGTAATGATGGACACTTCACGCACTCAACGACCGCAGGTTTGCTCACGTAGCGGGAGGGGCAGAGGTATCGGCCGCACATGTTGGATAACTATTCATTTCGGATTGACAGCAAAATTCTCCTACGCTAGTGATTATAGCGCCTCCTGATGGAGAATGCGGTTATACTCATGGCAGGTATTATTTGATAGTCTGGTCATTTATTTCACTAATTTGGCGACCGTCAAACGTCATCAGAGAAACAGGTTGAATTTCCGCTTAGTAAAAAGACTTTAGTGTGCCATTTGGGACGACACTACATACATGTACTATGCTGTTGAGTGTGTAAGTGCATAAGTGCATAGTGTATAGTGTGCCATTTGGGACGCAGCTTATGTGTTAGAAAGTTTGAGTGGCCAAAAATGACCAGGAATCACAGAAAGTCTCAAAATCTCCAATCTGACATCAGCACAAAATGTGTTTGAAAGGATTTAGTGGGAATAAAGCTCTAATTTTTACTTATATTTTGAGCAAAATATTTTCACAGCTGCTTTTTTCTCATGTTTACCAATGGTGCCAAATAATAGTGGAGAGGGGACTATGTTTTCTATTTTCATTTTTCATTTACATTTTCTATTTCAACTCTGAAATCTGGACTTTACTAGAACTTCTACGTTAAGCACTTTGACACAATCTACATTGTAAAAGTGCAATATAAATAAACATTTTTCTTTCTAGTGCAGAGTTTTTAATGTAACCATCTGCATGTGGTGTTTAATATTTACAGGCATGCTTTTGAGTACCTGCAGAACTTCCGAAGCACTGTGCCCAGTCTGAACACAGCCCTGTGCTTGACACAGCTGCTCATTGTGTTGTCTCAGTATGGGGGATCAAACCACAGGACCTACAGAGAACAGATCAGTATGTTTCCTATACTAAATGCAGCATAATAATGGTAGCTCTGTATATTATAAAATTTTGGATAGCTCTGTATATTATAATAATTTTGGATTCTATCATTTCCCCCAGCATCCCTGACAAAACATTTCCTCTGTCAGGAATGGGTTACAGCGAGTGGAGAAAAAGAGAGAGGAAACAAATACAACGAGACTCTTCAAACTCTCCTCAGGTTTGTTATATAATGTATAAGTTTAAAGGTCCTTTCCTAAAGGGATTAAGTTTGAAGCGATGTTGCTATCAACTAAAATGCATTCATTCATTTTCAGGTCTTTTATTTCAATTCTTCAGAGCAACAAATTGCAAATTTCTGTTTTATGCTATTAAAATTCTATATTAAAATAATATAAGAAAAGATCAGATGCGAAACACTTTAAGTGCTGTCTGAAACTTCCATAGAAAATGAACATTTTCTTTATGTTGAGTTATTTCACTTTAAAGACCATCAGTGCTTAATTTGAGAAATGTCTAATATTCGTGTTTTGCATTCTGGTATTTATTTAAATGGTAAATACCGTGGTGAACACACACATGACGGGTTTACTATTAGGGTTGAGTTGATAGACAATGTCATCGCCGATCCTCAGGCATCGCGATTCTCCATCCCTCCCCCATCGCAGCAGCAACCCGCTTGCGAAAAATACACACTTAGGCCCCATTTACACTATTATGTCTTAGTTTTAAAATGGCATTTTAGAATGAAAAATAATTCACTTCCATGCTGGCGTTTCATCTAGCATTTTTCAAAAGCCCTCTTTCACACTATACCACTGAAAACACATATCACGTGACTACATACACACACACTTTCACACTGCAGCATAGGCGCGTGTCTGAGCTCCAGGCAGTCAGCGGGTGCTTTGAGCACAAAACCCCAGAGAGCAGTGCAAGTCCAACAGTTTATCAAGGATGTACTGCTGGATCACGTCTCACTATAGTTGTTAAACGTGATATTTAATTAGTCTTGTCTCTATCTAACGACTCTTTGCTCTTTTGAATTCATCAGGTAACGTGTCACAGTATCCGTAACATCACTTTCATGCTTGTAATAATTTAATAATTTTAGCGAATAATGATTTTAGCAAAATCTTCCGATACTGTTGGTTGGCTGTGCGCCTTTTTTACTAACCAAGTTTGTCAACGCCATTATAACGATACAGATCACTACCTATAAAACATGATTGACAGGTGGTAATTTGTGTTTAACTTATCTTTATTTATGTTTATTTTACTGCCGCCTACAACACCAATGCCATTGTCCATCGCAATGTTTTCACATTAGACATCATATGACGCCAAACTGGTCAACATAGTTACCACGCACAAGTTAAAGCAAAAGTCACGTTTAAATATTGGCCCTCAACAATATTTTAAGCCAATCAGCTTTCTTATGTGTACATGCACTCTCATTGGTTGGGGATTATTGTTTCGCTTGTAGTGAGTCGTAAAAAGAATTGATGGCATAGTGGCCTACCTAAATAATATCTGTATGATGGCAAAGAGGCAGTCAAAATATTTTTAAAATGGCTAAGATGGCACAAATGGATCAGGATAGCGGGAGACAGAAGCAAAGCGATCTCAAGTCAGACAGAAAAGATCACAGAAGAGGTAACTGGGCTCTTGAAGATTAGACAGAGTGAGTCATTTAATTTTTATTTTGTCATTTGGCACATAATAGTGAAGTGAACTGAATAGTGATTGTTTATATGAATTATGTTTGTAGCTACATGTTTTTATTATCAATGGCACAAAATATTTAAAGACTGTTCAGAAATGTGATGCTGTTTTTTTTGCCCTATCACCATTTAATGGCTTTATGTTCCGGGAAAACTGAAATTGCATGATGGACATCAGTCACGGTAATTGTTATTTCCAGGTTTTGTTCTGGGAGTTATTAATTTACAAATTAAGCACTGAATACTATGAAAAGGACTTAATCTTTGCCATAAAAAGTGATATTACTAAACCTACACACAGAAGCCTGATAAAAATTTCAGACGACATTTAGAGGTTTTTGCATCTGAACTCTTTATGTTAAAAGAAGAAATATATTAGCTTTTGGTGGCTCAAGTTAGATTCTGACCCATCAAAACGTTTCACAATGTCCTACAAGAAGAAGAAATAACAACATAAATGCTAATTTCAAATATTAGTTAATATTATAGTGGTATATAAATTATAACGCTGCGTTAATGGGGGTTGGGTATTAATAGTGTATTTAGATAGGGGAGAGAGAAAGAGTCAATAAATTGATATATATGTTCATTAATCTTACACCCATTCATCTGTTCCTCATTTTAGAAATGGTCCAATTCTTGCATTATGCAAGAAGACAAAATTAATTGACTAAAATATTAATGGCGATCTTACAAAAGGAATATAATTATTACAATAATGTATTCTTTTACTAATTGAAAAATTAAATATTAACCACATTTATAACATGACCTCGATATTTTATATATTGAGGGAAAGAGATCACCATTTTATTCAGTGACTGTAAAGGCATTTATTGTACATAATATTTAAATAAATATTCTATACCTTGATTCTTTTTTATAATTGTAGTAAAATATTACTGCTTTATTATATATTTCATTAAGTAAAACCTGAGGCAGCATGGTGACTCAGCAAGTTAGCATTTCTGTGTGGAGTTTGCATGTTCTCCCAGTGTTGGCGTGTGTTTCCTCCGGGTGCTCCGGTTTCCCTCACAGTCCAAAGACATGCGCTATAGGTGAATTGGATTAACTAAATTGGCCATAGTGTGTGAGTATGTGTGTAAATACGAGAGTGTATGGGTGTTTCCCAGTATTGGGTTGCAGCAAGGGCATCTGCTGTGTAAAACATATGCTGGAATAGTTGGCGGTTCATTCCACTGTGGTGACCTCTAATAAATCAGAGACTAAGCCGGAGGAAAATGAATAAATGAAACTAAAGCCTATTTTTAAAACATTGAAAATGAATACGCCAAGCTTCCAAATCATATATACAGAGGCCAATCCAAAATATCTCTGAGGATGTTTTTCTGTAATGTTGTTTTTCTGCTGTAGTATTTATCTGGAGCACACAGATGATGTTCTGAAGGCGGTGGAGGAAATAGCAGGAGAAGGGGTTCCGGAGCTCCTAAACGCGGCTAAAGATGCTAACTCTCGCAGCTGGCCGACACTCAACAGGTACAGAGGCTTTAGAAACATTTGTATTACTGTCATCCAGAAACAGAATTATTTAGACTAAAAGTACTAATGTAGTTTATTTCCTGCAACATTGTATTTGACCAAAATCAGGTATTCTAGAAATCCCTGTAATATCTGTTTTGCTCGATGACACAGGCAGACATTCCTGGTGTACTACAAATGCATGATGTCAGAGCTAGAGAAAGCTGTGCGCAAGATTCCTCCCAGCAAACAGATGGATAATCAAGAGGTCTGTGTTTGTTGCATGAGTGTATATACTGTTATTTAGGTAGCAATAGGAAGTACAGAGAACATAGCTAACAACTCAAGTCTGTGCAGATGCAGAGTGAGAAGCTCTTAACCTGGAACCTGGCTGTGCGGGACTTTCACATCCTCATAAACCTGGTCAAGGTACAGAAGCCTTCATGTTTTTCCTGTGCTCCCTTCACATTGTTAACATCCACTGCACTGCTGTAAACATCATATTCTGCTTTTTTTTTTGGCTCAGATGTTCGACAGCAGACCTGTACTCACTGTGTGTTTAAAGGTGAGAAGTATTTGCACTCATAAAAGTATGTTTGTATTGATGTTGTAATTTAACAGTATTTTTGTGTTGTTTTTGATCTTTAGTACGGTCGTCTTTTTCTGGAGTCCTTCCTCAAGCTTGGAATGCCTCTGCTTGACTACAGCTTTAAAAAACACAAGGTATTTGTGTTCCGTTCATTTTACAGGGTATCTGCGGGCTCTGAAATTTCAAAAACAAAACTTTAAGCTTTAGAAACTCTTACATTCGCTGAAATATTGACTTGTAGGTCTTAAATCATTTTAAATGGGCCTTAATTTTCCAGTGTCCATGTAAAGCTACATAATTATGCCAAGACCTGCATACAGTAAGCAGTCACCAACCATACATCTATATTTAACTTTTAACAAAACTCTATTTAACAATATGGTTTCTTACAATAACATTTGTATGTTCTCCATGTATTTATAGACCACATGTGGGGAGGACACTGGTCTGAAAAGACTGTTGTACGATTAGTTTATGATTTTTTAAAGCTTGTCAAAGAAACATATGTAGGGTTTACTTGTTTTAACACTTTATTTATGTATTATTTAAGTCATTTGAATTTTTATTTTAATGGAGCAAGTAAAAATGCTTACTATTTAGCCCTCTATAAGTCAGAAGTTTCACTCATAATGGTCTTAAAAAGATTTTAAAAAGTGTTAAATTTGACTTGGTGAAATCTCCAGAAACCCTGATTTTAGCTTTTTTGGAATGTTTCATCTTAGTCTGCATGAACCGGAAGATGCAGAGACTTTGGTATTTCAGTATGTTGATGTACATACAAATGAAACTGAATATTGAGTAGGGGGCGGGGCTTTCTTTTTGTGCATCATTTGCTAGTAGCCAATTAACGATAAGAGGGCTGTGGTTAAGAATATAGAGGTTGAAGTCGTCAAACTGACGTCAACAGAGGACCACCACTCACTTTGCAGAAGCAAATGGTCAGATTTTGAAGATTACCAAAACAAAAACAAAAATCAGTATATTCACTTGCACATATTAATTGTTTACTTAAAGAATAATTAACGTTGCAAATTTTGAGCAGATATTATCAAGTGCAGCAATAATCAGTTTAAAGGGATACTATGTAACTTTTATTAAAAAATAGCTAAATTAAAATATTTAGTTTTTAGATTTTTGCGTAGAGTTTGTATGTTCTCCCCGTCTTGGCGTGGGTTTTTTCCGGGTTTGTTCCGGTTTCTCCCACCAGCCCAAAGACATTCAGGTGAATTGAATAAACTAAATTGTCTGTAGTGTGTGTGTGTGTGTGTGTGTGTGTGTGTGTGTGTGTGTGTGTGTGTGAATGCAAGAGTGTATGGGTGTTTGCCAGTGATGGGTTGCAGCTGGAAGGGCATCTGCTGCGTAAAACATATGCTGGATAAGTTTGGCGGTTCATTCCGCTGTGGCAACCCCAGATTAATAAAGAGACTTAGCCGAAAAGAAAATAAATGAATGAGTGAGTTATTAGAACATTGATATTCCATCATCAAAACCTTGTTTTAGTTACTCTAAATCAGAGTCTACTCTAAATTTGTCTGTACAGATTTTAGTTTATTCATACTTGTATTTTAAGATGGCTAGTAAATAGTAAATAAAAAAAATTCTATTACGATATTGTCAAATTTCTTCCGATATTCGATAAATATCTTGAAATATTTGCATTTGCTTTTAAACAACAGAAATATGATTTTCTTGTGTTTCCATTAAAAATAACACTTTAGAATATAATTTGTTGCAGAGTAAATACAAACAAATTGTTTAGTACAAATTTAAGGAGTTCAAAAAAAACAAGACCAAGTGTTCACTCACCACTTTTAAATAAATGAACGTGTTTGTAACTAAAGTAGTGCAAGCAAAAAGGGCATTGTCAGACTTTTAATGGCCAGTTTCCACTGCGCTGTATGGTTTGGTATGGTAGTAATTTGTTCGTTTCTACTGTCAAAGGTATTTGACAAGCTAACCGTTCTGTACCACTTTTTGGGTACCCTTTCAAAAGGGCAACAGTACAATAGAACGGTATGAAAAAGGTTGGGACAAGACATGCAGCTGAACGTTATTGGTTTACATAGAATCATCACCAAACCTTCTCATCTTCTTGTGACAAACAGCCTGAGTCTTCTATTTTTCTTTACAACGCCGTCTAAGAGCACGTGGAAATTGCGAATGGTTTGGATTTTCTCTATTTGAGATCCTCCCTAACCTTACATCTCTTTTGCACATAGTAATGCTTAAGGGGATGTTTAATTTAAAATATTGTATATGTGCGATATTTCCAAATTTTACATCGTGGACAAAATTATTCCGATATTATCGCTAATATTCGATGTATCGCCCAGCCCTAGTAAATTACAATTTTTGGATGAACTGTTCTATTAAGACATCAATTATTAATTGTCATTAATTAACCACTAGAGAGCCAATAAAGCAATATTTTACTACTGCTGAATCTTTTCAGGAGGACGTCCAGGGTCTACTGAAGACCTTTCAGCTCAGCACTAGACAACTCCATCACATGTGTGGCCACTCAAAGGTGAACGTCTGCAGTTCATATTGATCCACAGAAAGTGGGATTAAAGATAAAATCAAGAAAATGGCAACAACTCTAAAGATGTTAACACATACCTCTGTGATATTGCATCAGTAGTAATAAACATCAATGCTTTACTGTTCTCAGATCAGGCAAGACACAGGGCTGACCAATCACGTGCCAGCATTGAAGAAAAGTCTGGAGCAGTTTGTGTACCGTGTTAAAGCCATGCTCACTCTCAACCACTGCCAGGAGGCCTTCTGGCTGGGGAACCTGAAGAACAGAGATTTAAAGGTGACGTGTTGAATCTTGGTGTTGTCTACAAACACTCCTCGAACAAACCCAAAAAAAGAGACACCCATTGGCAGAGATAAATTAATTCAAGTCCATCATGGTGTTCCTACTACTTTCTACTAGTTCCATCACAGTGTTTCGCATGGCATGATAATGTAGATTTACAAGTCATATGATTGAAAAAGAAGCTAAGAGGCTAAATCACAACCATCAAATTGTTTTGAATGGCATGCGATGCATTCACCCAATATTGCTCATTCAATCACATGACTTGTACATCTACATTATTACCCAATATTCAGTGAATGCATGCGGTTTAAAACAGCGATGGGCAGGATTTAAGCTTCTTTTTTTCTCATTCTATCACGTGGCTTGAATATAAGACATGCATGATGCAGAACAAAGACTCTGATCAGAGCTTCCTTCATCCTCCAGTTGTTGTTTTTGTTGAATGTTGTCGGCTGTCTTACATCACCCTAGAGTTCCTAATCAAGGTCTGGAGGGAAAATGTAGTTCTTGGTGGACCAATGTCCTGACATTTTATCCTACACATCAGATTATTCTAACAACTTTGTATTTGAATGGTTCTGAGGTTGGGGTTAGGGATTAGGTAGATTAGAGCGATATTACAGCTTCATATCACACCAATCCACTTTCAAGAGTTCCCACTTAGATATGCTTGGCACTTATAGCAGGTTTGGCATGCTGTCCTGGGAGAGAACCCTGAGCTCGGGGATATTTGAGCCCAGGGCTCCCGAGATCAGGTAGGTCTCGATCGCTCCCCCTTTAGAAGGGGAGAAAAAGGAGGAGATGGGGTGGAAGGGGGGATTCTTCCAAAACGAAGATAGTGCAATAAGGAGAAAGTGATCCATTTATATTAAGCTAGGATCATTCTGATTGGATTATTACTGATTACGGATGAGTGGCCAGCGGTGCACAATCATGTCACGTGCTCCTCTCGAAATTAGTTTATGAAACTTCACTTAATATATTTACACTGGTAGCTAGGGTTGGGCCAATAGATGATGCCATCGCCGATGGCCGATAAACTTCACAATGCAGAGCCGGAATCGCGATTCATCCCCACATTTACATTAATATATATCTTATTATTTGTATGTTATTTTAACAAAATAAAACAACAGTCTTTTCAATGAGCTGTGTTAAATGTTACATATAGCTGCCGCTTGCACGGCTGACATCATCGTGAGGATTAAATGAAGGATTATACAGTACCTCTGGCACTTAAAATGTGTAGATTTTGTGGCAAACGCTGTTACCTGCAAAGCCCGTCCCACAGACTTTACAGTGAATGGCTTTAGTTACTTTCAAAGCGGACTTGAAGCCACTGGAAGTCTTTTATCCACTCTTGAAAAAGTGTAAATAAGGGATTAACATTCAGCACATGATCACTAATAAGATGTGCCATTATAAGTAACTGTTGGTGGTTTTTTAAAACAAAATCTGTCAGTGTTATTTTTATCCTCTCATCTTCACCGCTTTACATTTTCGCGGTTGTAGTTCCTGAAGGCAGAAGGCATTGACTGAGTGATTGACAGCTGATATTAACCAATCATTCCCGTTCAGTTCTAATGCTCCTAAATCCGCGCACGCGGTGAGGATATTGCCTTGAAAACAGTGAAAATTTTTGCACTAGCAAAAATGCATCCAAATATATTTGAAGGTCGCATGGATAAAATTTTGGCCGCAAACGTGACCAAAACGGCCGAGCCCTAGCATCTTTACATGTTATTATTTTCTCATAATAATGAATAAGAATGTTATCATCAATCACAATAAAAATTACAGTGAACTCCAAACGAACTCCCGTCTCCTCCACCAGCTGTGGGAAAAAAACATTATAATGACTCAGATCACTCTGACTATTCATGTAAAAAGTGATTGACAGGTGGTCGTTTGTGTGTAACTTTATTAATTTATGGTTTGTTATGGGTAAAGCAAAGACCATGGGGGTCAGGTAATGAAAACGGTAGGCTAAAATTAATTAATTAGTTATGAATTGATTGATATTTAACAACCACCACCCCCCCATATGACGATGATGTTATCGTCCATCGCGATGTTTCACATTAGACATTGTACGATGCCAAATTGGTCAACATCGCCCAATCATACTGGTAGCAAAATCTGATGAGGGTCATCAAAATGTGCTACCTACTTTTTGAATAGGAGGCAGGACAATCTAATAAGTTTGGACAAATCGACAGAACACCGGTCTGGTAGCTAGTTCCTGTAACTGAGTTCCTATAACTACCTAATGTTAAAGCCCTTTTATGTATTGTTCATATTATGCTATGCATATTATATTACGTTGGTAATTTTAGATAATACAACATTACACAGCTATTATTTGGGGCTTTCAAACTGGAGGTACCTGCTTTTTGCCATGTTCATACAGCATAAACTGGGAACGGCTATTGTAGATATAAGCAGTGTGTGAATTATACATTGACGATCAGGGGGGCCGACTGTTTGGGTTAGTTTGTGTAATACATGCTGCAGTCAGTTATGCATTTATTTTTGATTCCCTCTATTTTATTATTAAAATGTATTTAAGTTTTGAGGGATATTTAGTGTATTCTGACCTACAGTATTCTCTGATAAGCTATTTCAGATGTTACTGTTGGATAAACTACAAGCTATGCGTCTAATTTGATTTGATTTTCAGGCAAAATATAGAAACAACTGTTACAAAAAAAACAATATCTTGGGAACATGATGTCTATTGGTGCTCTAGATCTGCCACTTTTAGACTTTTTTTTAAATAGAGTGATGGTGCAATTAAGCATTAACAGTGGTTTCAACCATTATAGGGGTGGCCAAATGTATATTAATATTACCTATTATTAGAATTATTAACATTATTATTTATAAGTGTATCTGCATCTGCCTCGTAAAACATGTGCTGGATAAGTTGGTGGTTCATTCCGCTGTGGGGAACCCAAATTAATAAAGGGACTAAGCTGAAAAGAAAATGAATGAATGAATGAATGAATTAATTATTTAAAATACAGATCAGAGTGAAATATTTCTCGGTATTTAACAACTGACCCCCCTATACATCTTGTTATGACCTTCTTCAGGAGGGATCGAGTGTTAATCAGGGTTGTTAATCCCCCCTAAACTCCCCTGTAATTCGCACCCTGGATATAAGGACACCATTTGGAGCACTGGGTGCAGTTTAGTATTTCTGGATTATACAGAGATGTAAAACATTTTTGTTTGTTTTGTTTTTGCAGGGTGAAGAGATTCTCTCTCAGAGGTCACAGGCAGCTGATGAAGAGGAGGAAGAGTCCTCTCAGCTACAGAGCGAAGCAGAGGTAGGTTGACCTCCATTTTTCGACATAAATGCTCTTGTAATCTAATCAGCTGGAATTCTGAACATAAACTGTTTATTCCTACTGCACAGGATGCACAATAAGATGTGAACTTTGCTGATGGGAAATTAAATATTTTTGTTACAATGCCAAAAAATCATTCATTTCTTTGCTTTACATGCAAGTGTTGTAATCTAGGTCAATTGATTAGTGTTATTCGATCTAACATTTTATCATTTGCTGTTTTTTATTTTTATTTTTAAAGAAGGCTCTCAAGCTCAAGGGCTTTTTATTTCATTAATGTTGAGATTTTGGTAATGTTGTGAAATATTATTACAATTCAAAAGGGTTTTTTTCTACTTTATGTGTTTTGATGCGTGTGATAACAAAGCTAAACTTTCAGTATCCATTGACCGCAGAAAAACAATTGAACAACACTGGATAAAATTTCACTATGCTATTTTGGTTTTTAGTGCCAGTAACTCATTTTGTGTATTTTTTTTTTTTTGCTTTTTTGTTTGTTCAACACATTTACCATTATGAATTATTATACCGGCTGATAAAAAAGTCAGCAAACAAACAGCATTAGCTCATGGGTGAGTTTGAGCCCAGAGAGCTGTTGACTATTAGCCTAACATTCGATAAGTCATCAAGGATGTTTTAGGTGAAATAATTAAAAAAAAAATCACCAATATCTTGGATGGCTTGAGGGTAAATTAACATCAGTTTTTTTTTTATGAAATGCAAATATTACAGGCCATTTTAATTATGTTTGATTATTATAACACATTTCTTATATCACATCAACATATTCCTCTCCTGCCCAGCAGCAGTATTTTGTTATCATGCGTTGTCATCTAATTCACAAAAGCAAATCTGCAGCATGTCCCGTGACTGTCTATAATTGTCTTTAATGGGATGTCATGAATTTCACTTCACTTGTTTTGGGAGTTCAGTTTCCTCATTGGATCCTTTATGAGGGATTTGGTAATATGTTTTATTTCTTGATGCTTGATTTAATCTGTTTTTGATGCAGGAGAGTGACTCTGAAGAGAGAAATGATGGACAGGAAGAAGTGGAGGAATCAGATGAATCGGACTGAAATACACTACCGTTGATTTACTAGTTCAGGGGTGGACAGCCCTGTTGCTGGAGAGCCACCTTCCTGCAGATTTCAGTTGCAACCCATATCAAACACACCTGCCTGTAATTATCACGTGGTGTTCAGGTCCTAATTAATTGTTTCAGGTGTGTTTGTTATGGGGAGCAACTGAAATCTGCAGGAAGGTGGCTCTCCATGAACAGGGCTGTCCACCCCTGTACTAGTGCATCCAATTATATTTTCTTTTCCTTTCTAATTTTAAATGGAGAAAAAGGCTGATGTGTATTAACCATAATCAAGTGGTTTTCTTGAGAAACTATTTGTGTTTTCACATTTTATGATACTTGTTTGTTGCCGTTTGCTGTCATATTTTAATAAAAATGTAAATGTTAATAATAAATGAAGGCCAATTTCCTGTATGTTCTTGTGCAGCAGCATTTGTCTGTACTGTAAAGTTATACTAAGTGTCAATTATACTAAGTTACACACAGGTCTCTAATAGACAAAAATGATCATAAAATAATTTTCTGCACTTATTGACATAGATTCCACCATCAGTCCTGATTACAACCAAAATTAAATTCATTTTAAGGATTTTAACCCTTTAAATTTCATTTTTCAACAAGCATTGCCTCACAACAAGAAGGTCACTGGTTCGAGCCTCGGCTGGGTCAGTTGGCGTTTCTGTGTGGAGTTTGTATGTTCTCCCTGTGTTCGCGTGGGTTCCCTCCGGGTGCTCTGGTTTTCCCCACAGTCCAAAGACATGTGGTACAGGTGAATTTGGTAGGCTAAATTGTCCGTTGTGAATGAGTGAACATTTGCTGGATAAGTTTTCGGTTCATTAATTGGACCTCAGATTAATAAAGGAACTATTCATAAAGAAAATGACTGAATGAATGTATTTGCTTGCTTAAAAGGCACAGAGATAAATATTGGCCTTTTATTGTATTCAATAAACCTTTAAATTGCAGTTTTCAAAACTTATATGTAAACGATGTTGAATGCCAAATTTTTATTATTATTTTACATTTTTCTGAATAATTTACATGTAGTCCTGTCAATTTACATGTAGTGCTATACAAATAAAAAAATGTATTTGCTATTTGCTAAAAAGGTTAAAATTAAGAAAATTGTGAAAAAAGTAAATAAATTATACCTTTTTTTATTCTTTTGCATTTATTTTTATTAGTTAAGAGGTTTTACATTTTATGTATTGGTTTGCATGCTTAAAAGGCACAGAGATGAAATATTGGCCTTTTATGGGATTCAATGGGGCCTGAGTGTAACTTTTTGTGTACCTAGTGTAAAACAGATTAATGAATGCAAATAAGGGTGGACTAAGACGCCAAAACAACCGATAGTTTCAGCAGAACAAATCACTGAATCGGTTGTATAATAGACCCGTTCAAAAGAACCGATTCGCGCAAATGAATCGGACTTAACATAACTATTTGGTTGGCTCGTTCACGCAATCCCTCTGAGTCACAGTCACATGTTGCAACCAGGAAGCAATGCGCTCAATGTTTTGTGCAAAGGATAAACAAAAATTCAGCTGTGTCAATACATAACTAAACTTACCTAACAGTAAAGCCTCAACACTGTAAATGTAACATCTGCCGAGCGACACGCGAGCAAACAAGCCAATTCGCATGCTGAAGGACTGATTTTGTGTTTGTTTTCCCTGTAGCTGAGGATTATTTATACACGTTGACCGTTTCTGAGCGTGATTTTGTGAAGCCGGGCAAACAAAAATGTCGGACTTTATCATTTTACTGCTAATTCTGTTTTTGATCATCTGTCTGATCGTGACTCTGGTGGGCTTCGTTTTTTACACCGGTCTTTTCTCGGAAGTCGTGATTCGGACTGGATCTCCTCCGGTGAAAAACATCACGATTGCATACAAGTTCTGGAAGAGCTCGTACAAGGCCAGCGGAGCCGCTTTCACGGAGAGCTGCAGCATCGGACCGAAGCTCTCGTCTGTCGGGGTGTTTTACGATGACCCCAATCAGGTCAGTAGCTCGACCCTTTATGACCTCTGAAGTAGCTGGTTTTAAATTCTCACATTCATTCAATGACAACTTGTGACATGCTCCCTATATTGTTTAAGATATTTTGGTCTGATATCACATTGTTTGACTTCAGAACAACAATAGAGGTAAAGTTGGTTTTATATTGGAATATTCAGACATTGATTCTCCTTTATAATATAATTTCAGAAAATTATATATGCAAATTCTGAATAGGAAAATCATATTAGCAGCAAATGACTCGCTCTCTTTAAATGTACAAAATAAAATATAAACAATTATCATATCCAATAAATCACAATATTTTTCTATATATTATTACTCCGTATATCATATTCAATATATCATATTATTATTTAATATATCATATTATTATTCAATATATCATATTATTATTTAATATATCATATTATTATTTTATATATCATATTATTCAATATATCATATTTTTTTTTAAATATATCATATTATTATTCAATATGTCATATTATTATTTAATATATCATATTATTATTTTATATATCATATTATTCAATATATCATACTATTTTTTAAATATATCATATTATTATTCAATATGTCATATTATTATTTTTTATATATCATATTATTATTTTATATATCATATTAAATATATCATACTATTTTTTAAATATATCATATTATTATTCAATGTCATATTATTTAATATATCATATTATTATTTTATATTTCCTATTATTCAATATATCATTATTATTTTATATATCATATTATTATTTTATATATCATATTATTATTCAATATATCATATTATTATTTAATATGTCATTATTTTATATATCCTATTATTAAATATATCATTATTATTTAATATATCATATTATTATTTAATATATCATATTATTATTTAATATATCATATTATTATTCAATATGTCATATTATTATTTTATATATCATATTATTATTTTATATATCCTATTATTCAATATATCATTATTATTTTATATATCATATTATTATTCAATATATCATATTATTATTTAATATATCATATTATTTTATATATCTTATTATTCAATATATCATTATTATTTTATATATCATATTATTATTTAATATATCATATTATTATTTAATATATCATATTATTATTCAATATGTCATATTATTATTTTATATATCATATTATTATTTTATATATCCTATTATTCAATATATCATTATTATTTTATATATCATATTATTATTCAATATATCATATTATTATTTAATATATCATATTATTCAATATATCATATTATTGTTTAATATATCATATTATTATTCAATATATCGTATTATTATTCGACATGTCATATTATTATTCAATATAGCAAAATATTATTCAATATGCCATATTATTATTCAATTTATCACGTGAACTGAATGTTTGTTTACGGGTTTACAAGTAGAGGAAGATGCATTTTTATATGTTATGCATCAAATATGCACTCCAAACATTTTCTTCATTGACACACATTGAGCTATTCCTCCACCATTTTGCAATGTTTCCAAATTGCATTGTTAGTCATTTTTCATACCAAATTTTAAAATAGTTTCTTGTATATTATTTTCTTAGAAGCTGCTTCTGACCATGACGTGTCCACACTAAATGTTTATAAGAGACATGTTTAAGGGATTATATACAACATCCTTCATTTATTCTCTCAGGTAAATCCAGATCTCCACTTAAGTATCACACTTAGGAGAGTTAAATGCTTAATGCAATGCTAAAGTTATATAA
Source organism: Danio rerio (assembly GCF_052040795.2). NCBI lineage: Eukaryota > Metazoa > Chordata > Actinopteri > Cypriniformes > Danionidae > Danio > Danio rerio. Next base: position 44,451,477 of record NC_141026.1, on the reverse strand, counting down.
ACCTTGAAGCATCAGAATCTGTATCAAACGATCACCAACACAAGGAATCGGTACTCTGTATTGGCTCCAAACATCCTGATCGAAGCATCCCTATTTATTATTTAAGAATATTTATAGTTGTTTGTTTATTCGCTAAAAAGTAAACATAATTTAATCCAGAACTTAACTGGTCATGAGAATCAAGCCTCAGCCATGCTATTCTAATGATATTATAAACCTATGATTCACTTTAGTAATTATCTGTGTTTTCAAGACTGACTCACAAATGCAATGTAAACCTTTCCTAATATTACGTCTTATATGTTTCATTATATCCTAGTATTCAGTGTTTCATAATAACACATTAGCTGTGGATGTTTCTGAAAGTGAACATGGACCTCAAAGAGCAGCAATTCTCAAAGATAAAGAGACTTTAGATGCAAAACATTTTCATATTCTGTGTGGAGAATGGATTGCATTTAATCAGCTCATCAGAAAGCGAAACAAACACACCATGCAAAATATGTCCGATGTCTCGGCAGATAATAGATTTAAATTTACAGCAAAACTGGTCATGCTGGAAGACTGTTGTTTGGTTGAATGGGTGTTATTAAAATAACTGCACTGATCTAAAGCTGTGCAGGCATTGTGCATCAGTTTTGTGAGGTTTGGCGTGGGAAATGAAAGTTGAGTAACGAATCTGTTATTTTGTGCAGCATAAAAACCATTGCCAAATGGATTCACTGGCATGCAGGAATGACTGGAACGTCTCACTGGTCTTGTGTATTTAGCCATGCCAGTTTGTTGATTTTTTTTTTTTTTTGTTCCAGTGTATCTTGTGAAGTGGAACAGGTGTGGTTATTATTTAGTTGTTGTTGAGATATTAGCAATCACCATTTCGTTGGGAGTGCAACGGCTGGTATTTAAATGAATGGCTAATATTTAATTGTTTCTGTCATGCTGTGTCATGTTTGTTGTAGACAGACAAATTTCTTGTCACTGGAATCGTGTTGCGTTATGTGTTATTGGAACACAGTTTTGCAGGTTTGTCTCCTTCCAAACCAAACCGCACAATAAAATCCCATTGATTTTGTTAAAAGAAAGGATCAAAATGCCATGCAGGGCTGGATTTATTGATTTGGCCCTTAGCAATTCTAGACAGATTTAATTTTATTTTATTTAATTTCATTTCATTTTATTTTATTTTATTTTTTCGACTTAGTTCCTTAATTTATCTGGGGTCGCCACAACAGAATGGATTGCCAACTTGTCCAGCATATGTTTTACGCAGCGGATGCCCTTCCAGCTTCAACCCAACACTGGGAAACACCCATACACTCTTACATTCACACACATACACTACGGCCAATTTAGCTTATTCAATTCAGCTATAGCGCATGTCTTTGGGTTGTGGAGGAACCCGAGCACCCGGAGAAAAACCCACAAGAACACGGGGAGAACAATCAAACTGAACCAGCCGGGACTCAAACCAGCTGAGGTGATCGTGCTACCCACTGTGCCTCTGTGACTTTATTTTTATTTTATTTTATTAGTAAAGTTAAAGCATTATGGATGTTATAAATACTTAAAGATTTTATTTGTTAGACCCTTAACATACCAGTGTGATTGAAAACTTATTTAGATAAATTATTGAAAGATCTTTATAGATCTTTATTGGGAGCTCTTTTTCTCCTCAATGCTTGCTTACCTTGCTTATTGGTCAAGTCCACCCCTGCTGTCATGAAAATGTTTTTCTTATGGGAATAAAATGAAGATGTGCTATTTTAGGTGCTGTTTTGAATTGGAGTGATAGTTCATAAATTCTGTTCTGTCACCTCAACTTGTAGCATTAAACAATAGCAAACATCACAGCGAAATTAACGTGGATGTTGATTTTGAGAATGAATCTATACCAGGGGTTTTCAAAGTCTAAGACAGTGGGCCTCCCTTTTGACACAACTTATCCATTGGCGCCCCCCTCCTCCCAAACACGCACACACACACACACATATATATATATATATATATATATATATATATATATATATATATATATATATAGAGTATATATAAAGACACAGACAGATGTCAGACTGTTAACTCACTTTTATCATCATTTGCATGAAAGTGCAATTATTTATAGAGTAATAACAAGTATTTTAATATAACGTTTTTAAAACTAGGATGATGGTTCAATATGAATAGAACAGATCCAAGAACTGTTCATCCCAGTCAAAACAGTCGAAGTTTAGCGGGTCTCATGCTGTCATTAGCCAAAATATCTTGACAAACCACACATAAAGGTCGTGGTTCATCAGCTGGTCCTGTCCACGTAAATCCTAAACTCCAATACTGATCATCATATCGTCGTCTTTTGGGTTTAAGCCCTGAACTTGAAGGCTTTGAATCGGGGGGTCCCAGAAACCGATCCATTGTATTAGCAGGCATATACCTGTATTGGCAGGCCAAACAGAAGCGAATTCACAGCTATGGCCTTCTGGGTAAAAAAAGGTTTTCTTATTTTTGACGTATTATTTTTTTTTAGTTTTGTTTAATTAAAATGTTTAAATATAATAAAAAATACATATAATAATTAAACTTAATAATTATATTTTTATTATATAATATTTTTCCCGCGCCTCCCCTGACATGCTCTGGCGCCCCCCAGGGGAGGCGCGCCTCACACTTTGAAAACCCCTGATCTATACTGATTAAAGCTGATGTTTTCAGTTCAGAATATTAGCATTCACCATCACAATTACAACTGAAGTAAATGTTTTTAATAGCTATTAAAAAGTAGGAAAGAGCACAGCAACACCTTGTTCTGTTTATATAAATAGGTCAGTTGTTTTTCTTTTGTTAATTTATTTGATTTGTGTAGACCTAAATAGAGCGTTTTTCATAACGTCATCAGTGGCCATATTGGAGAGCAGAATGTAGAGATTTCAAATGAAACGTGCATATTTTGGTAAGCAATGCTGATGATGAAAAATATTAATTATTGTCATGTTGCAGGCTTTATTCATGAAACTGAAAAGGACAGTAGTCTATGCCAGAAGACATCAAATCAAGCAGGAGAGATGTGTTTGTGGTTGGTCAGACTGAAACAAGATTCTTCTGAATCTTGACAAGATTGTTGTCAATCTTGACAACATTCATGCTTGTTCATATATTTTTCAGTCGAGTAGATGAAATCCTAATATCCAAATACTGATCATATTCTTTTTTTTTACCACCTTCAGTGCAGTTTCCTAAAATATTACACCCATTTTTGCTTACTAAGTAATTCTCTATGATTTATAAGCTTCCACACATTTGGTTTAGACCGCATAAGTAGGCAGAAAAAAAACATTTTCCAGAAAAGACTCATTGGAAATATGTGCTTCAGTCTACATTTTTGTGAAACCACCAAAACGTATTTAAGCCTATGTTTGACTGCAGTTTCAAGGTAAAATGAATGCCACGTGGCAATATGACACCAGCAGTTTGTTATTTCTTTTTACATTAATGATAGTTACAGAGATAGTTACATTGTAGACGAATAAAGGATTATTTTCATGCAGGTCTTTGCACGGTAACAAATATCACAAAACACCTTAACAGTGCCTATCATTTGTAATTAAATACATTTAATTCACCTGTCTACGTAAATGTGGTGTATGGCCATGTAAATGGGTAACTGACGAAATCTTTACGTAAGTGCTAACCTTCTATACATTTTCTACAAAACCATTTGATATGAACCCCCTGAAAATAATCTAAATCTATCATATAATTTAATGAATCTTAAAGTGGATAAACCCAAACTAGTTTCCCCAAAAGACTATTAGCTGAGATTTTGAGAGATTTATCGAGTTTTCAGTTGAGTTCCTAAGGCCATGTCCACATGCAGGGCTTGAAATTGTGACCATTTTGGTCGCATATGCGCCCGAAATTTTATCTATGCGACCTTAAAATATATTTGGGAGCATTTCTGCAAGTGCTTAAAATTGTTGTGTGCGACCAGTTTTCACAGCAAAATGTTCACCACATGCGCGGATTCGGGAGACATTCACGCAGAATGCTCTTTGTCTACACTTGGAACGCGAAACGCAGCGCTCGGGAATGGTTTAAAACAGTTGTCATGTCAACTTCCTGCAGTAAACAAATCCAAGTTCGTAACGCTTGCCCCGCCTTCGCGCTCTTCTTCTTGACCACTGCTCTAGTACTGAACGCGAATGATTGGTTAATATCAGCTGTCAATCACTCAGTCAGCGCCTTCTGGCTTCGGATGACAGAGAGCTACTACCGCGAAAAATTGTAAAACGCTGAAGATGAGAATGAAGATAACACTGACAGATTTTGTTTTAGAAACCATGGCATCTAAAGTTACAAATAATGACACATCTAACTAGTGATTATGTGCTGAATGTTAATCCACCATCTACACTTTTCCAAGAGTAGAAGATTTCCATTGGCTTCAAGTCCGCTATGAAATGTCCACATGTATACAGGTATTTGTAAACAACAACATTTTTCTGAATTTTCTAGAAAACACCCTGACAAGTCTAATATGTGGGTTTCAGTGACCTGATACTGTGTATTTGTGTAGAAAAAGCTGCAATTTAGATAATACCCATACAGCAGAGTCTAAGGTTGTGACTGAACTTGGTTGTAGCTTTGTGTTTTTCTTCATTGATTCTGCTTTTTAACAGCAGGAGTTTATTATTCTCTGTTCAATCAGCACTTTAACTCTGCTCCAGTGTTATTTTAACTCTTTGTAAGAGTGGGACCAGTGGGAGAAGTTTATTTAGTAAATTTTTCTGTGTATTAAATTGTGTATCAAAAAGTCTGCTTTAAAGTAAATATATCAGTTAAATGGTTGTTTAGATGTCATATGAAAAAAAACATTGAACAAGACCAATAACCTTGATTTATTAAATTATTAACACATTATCCCCTAATTCCCCATGATTTATTTACTTACAAGGTATTTACCCATCGGCAACTATAGTTGCTGCCTGAACATTTGACAAAGTATACAAAAACTATAGATCTCTTTAGAGATTTGTTTTATTTGGATGAATCTAGAGACCTTCATGATTTTGTTGATATACAATTTTGAACAAAAAAATAGTTTCAGTATCATTTTTGCCTCCATTTTGCATCCTGAAATTAGGGGTAGGAAGTTGAAGACCTCATGTGACAGGAAGTAAATCAATTTCTTTTTTTATTATTCTTGTTATCTTTTATTTGGTTATTTGCTTGCAAGTCATTGAAAATTTAAACATGGATAACATGTAGAAAATTACTCATAAAAGGAAAATGACAATTAGGAACAACTATAGTTATTATTGGGCTTAAATGGGTTAATACTTCTAAATATGTGTATAATGTGATATGAACATGTATACTGTGAAATGAAAAGCAGCACTAATAAGCATTAATAACACTATTTTAAATGTAGCTGTCATTATTAAACAGTATAAGGTTTGTGTCTTTGTATATACATTTACAGAATTGTTATAATTGATTCTAAACCATTATAAACAGAGTTATAATTCATTATACCTGTAAGCATGAGCTTCATAGAAAGTGTTACCAAATTTTATTTCTTTAGCATTAATATTATATTTAATTAATATTACTTTACATCATGATTTTAATGATAAAATAGTTTTTTAAAAATTACATTGAAACTGCTATTCCCAATATGTCATAGAGAGTAAACTGAGGAGTGTTTTAAAATACACTTAAAATGTATACTGTCAATTTGATCAGTTAGAAACAACATATGATGATGTCATCAATAAAATACACTCCTGTTTGAGCTCACATTAAATGTGGTTTGTTTCTGAGAGAAAGATTATTGGTTTTACCACCATATTTTTGCGGTTTAAATGGTTCATTTCATTCTTTAATAAAATTCTTGCATAATCTGTAAAGTACATATATTATATCACCAAATTATCTAACTGTTACATCTATGCCCAGCTGGTTGTAACAACAGAGCTCATTGTATTTGATATTAACTCACAAAATCTGTGGTGGTGTGTTACAAGTTCAAGTGCATTTTTGTTGTAGTTGACATGTGGCTACTGCATATCAACGTTTGAGAGATCTGGCATGATTAACCACTACTGACCCTCAGTTCCCCTATTTCCTGAATAACTTAAACTTTAAAGACTTTAACCTAAAGTCTGCATCAAATCAGTTTTACAAAGTTTTTGTTTTGATACAGCACAGTGTTAATCTTATGGGAACAATTAACCCTTATATGCTGTTGGGGATGTTTTTATCCACTCTGGAATGATTTTAAGTTTTTGGCCACAACTTTCTGTGTGTTTCAGCAAATGGAATAATTTTTGGTGACTCCAAATTTTTCTTTTAAAATGTTCAAAAACTTAATACACACTGGGAAAATTGACTACCCTTTTGTTATGTTGGTGGCTGTTTTTGCCCTATTGACATTTTTTGATTGCAAAGCCATGCCGCTCTATTATTGTGTTTTCCTAATTGCTGGTGGTATTCCCTGTTGCTAGAGGTTTTGCTCAGGTCTATCTAAAGGGTTAATGGTGCCAAGTGATGATCAACAGTAAAAATGTATCATTTTACCTCTCCACAACAGGGAAAACCTCCAACAATCAAGAAATCTTGATTATTTGGTGTCAAGGCTTTGCAATTAAAAAATGATTGTTATAATGGAAGTCTATGGGGCAAAAACCGCCACCAACATAACGAAAGGGTAGTCCATATGAGCAATACACAAGAGTTAAGCTGCACAAGTTAATATACTGAAAAAAGGTTTGTTGAGGTAAACTTGAATTGAAATCTGACCATTTGCTTCTGCTCAGGAATGTCTCTGGCAGTCTTTCTCTGATGTCAGTTTGAACGTTTTGACGAAGTATGCATAGACACGCTATACCTGTCAACCCTCTTTTTTTGGCGCTGTTCTCCCGCATCTTACCATTCTATCCTGCTATCATCCCATTTAGGTATTTTCCATGTTTCTCCCCTGTTTTCTTTCTATGAAAAGTTAAAGTAGCATCAAAGAACCTATCTCAAATGGGATATACAGTTGAAGTCAGAATTATTAGCTACCTGTTTATTTTTTCCCCAATTTCTGTTTAACGGAGAAAAGATTTTTTCAACACATTTCTAAACATAATAGTTTTAATAACTTATTAATAATTGATTTTTTTTATCTTTGCCACGATGACAGTAAAAAATATTTTACTAGATATTTGTCAAGACACTTCTATGCAGCTTTAAGTGACATTTAAAAGTTTAACTAGGTTGATTATGTTAACTAGGCAGGTTAGGGTTATTAGGCAAGTTATTGTATAATGATGGTTTGTTCTGTATAGACTATCAAAAAAAAATAAAGCTTAAAGGGAAGGGGCTTATAATTGTGACTTTAAAATAGTTTAAAAAATAAAAATAAAATCTGCTTTTATTCTAACCAAAATAAAACAAATTGGACTTTCTCCAGAAGAAAAAAATAAAGTATCAGACATACTGTGAAAATTTCCTTGCTCTGTTTAACATAATTTGGGAAATATTTAAAAAAGTAACAAAAATTCAAAGGGGGGCTAATAATAATTCTGACTTCAACTGTATGTACAATAGAAGTTTAATAGAATTATGCTTTCACTTTATATTAATTTGAATACCCTTAATAATATGCAAACATGTCTGTCTAGGCGTGTTTTTTTTAAATAATGTATCAGTAAAATGTAAATGTAAATGTTTCAGTGTGTACATTTTAAACACAAATAATTTTGTCCTAAATCAGTATAAACAGGTAACAGTTACGAAAGTAATCAAATGCTTTCATTGATTAATAGATTCCTAAAGTGACACTCCTGTTATAAAAATACAACTGTATCAAAATGAGAGATTCGCTGCTCTTCACTAAAAAAATAGCCTAATTAAAAAGTGAACAAGATTTTATCACGAGATTTAATTTCTGTATAGGCCATTGATTTTATTCCTCCTATTCAGTTTTCAGTTTTGTATTGTTTGTTGTTCTGTCATTTAAAGCTAATTTCTTCTGCATATTTCTTATGGTTTCAGCTAGGCTTATATACAATTAAACTGCTTTGAATGGACAGAATAAAGAGTTTGGGGTCATTTTGGGAGTTCTGGGTAGGTTTGAGTTGTTTGTTGTTTTTTTTGTGAGTGAGGGTAATTTTACATACCAATGTTGACAACTCCAGCCGTTAGTTTGCTGTCAATGAAAGATAAGAGGAGGAGCGCAAAAATAAAACTCCACCCTCTACTCAATATTTTGTTTCATTTGAAAATATGTCGTCATACTGAAATAAAATTGTGCAGAAACTTCCTGTTCACTGGCTTTAAAGCCTTTCCTTTTCTTTTTCTTTCAATTACCCTCAAGCTTTCATTCAGATCTGCCTTGATCCAGCAGCTGATGCGTTGATCTTGAATCTGAGAGTTCGACAGAAGAACGGGCTACTTTGCGTTGTGTTGCCTACCCAGCTTCAACCTTGTTAGTCAGACACTCAGTAGACAGATGTCACGCTTAGAATAGAAAGAGGAAAATATGAAACATTTTCAGTCACACACCCTGCTTTCAAGGCCAGTACAAACCAGATGATGACGTGGCTGACAAAATGTGAGTAATTCGGCTGAAAAAGGACACTAAGAAAGCATTGAATTCCAGACAGACTGCATTAATGGACATGATATTGAATATGATGACAGGAAAATATTACTCCATGACCACCATATTACTGAAGAAAACCCAGCTTTACTTGACATTAACAGAATTAATGATCAAACATCAACCTATTTTTCCACCTGGTACTTAACTCTGGTCATGGTTCTACCAAACTAGTTTTTTAGTAACTGTAAAATTAGACTTTTTTTTCATTAAATGATGTGCTTCTTTCCAGTAAGATGATTTCAAGTTTTATTTTTTATTATTATATTTTTTTTATTGTGTTCAAGTATTGAACAGAATACAATTTGGAAAATAACAATAAAAATATGAATACAAATACAATAATAAAAATAAAAGAGAGAGAAAAAAGGTATGAGACAATCATACAAATAGCTTAAAAGATACACATGATAAAGATACACATTTAATCGTGATATAAACCTAGTGAACTTTGAGTCCTAGTTACAACTCAATATAATGTTTCATTCATTCATACATTTTCATTCAGTTTAGTGTTTTTATTCATCAGGGGTCGCCACAGCAAAATGAACCACCAACTTATCGAGGATGTATTTTACACAGCGTTGCCCTTCTAAATCTATCCAAAATATTTTACTGTAAATGCAATGTAAAATAAGTGGACAGAATTCTCCTTTCCTGTGCCACAAAAGTCACATTCATCATTTATTTCAGTATGAAATAAAAAACAAAAAACTTTGCACGGTACACCAAATAAGTAATAAAGTGTTTCACTTCTCTTACCTTATTTGTAATGCAGTTTTTTATTAGGTAGCATGAATTAAAGGGTTGGTTCACCCAAAATGAACATTCTGTCATTTACGCACATTTATGTTGATCTGAACCAGGGGTGTCCAAACTCGGTCCTGGAGAGCCGGTGTCCTGCATATTTTAGATCCAACCCCAATTAAACACACCTGAATCAGCTAATCAAGCTTTTCTAGGTGTACTATGGCTGTTTCTCAATATGCGTTCTTCAGCGGTCTTGCGTCCTCTTGTTCTCGTGTAATGTTATCATCAGCTGCCATAGTTTAGTTCCAATATTCAAGTTCGCAAGAATGGAGGACGGCGTGAAATTTCCCGGATGTGTTCTTGATATCGAGGATGCACAAATGCCGACTTGAGCACTGAACTCGCTCTGGAAGTCCCAGAAGTCATTGCAACTGGAGGTGGGAGGTGCAGCATTATATATAGGTTTATTATAAAAGTTTAGAGAAATAACTTATTTGTCTCAGGAGTTTCACTAAATAAAACTAAGTGAATATAAACATTACCATGAAAATCGTATTAAAAGCATAGGTACAGTAAAGGTGTTTATTTGCTGAAATTAGTTTTAAAATATGTTTTATTTGTATTGTGCAACATATATTTATAAAGTCTTTATGCATAGTATATATTGTGAAAAGGGGAAAAACAGTAAATCGTTGTATGAATGCTGCAATGTTTAAATAATTTGTTGTTAAAGAAGCGTGAGGGTCATGTGACCATCAGGAAGAACACAGCATCTTATTCATCACAGGACGCGATCTCTGTCCTCGCAGTCTCCCAAATTTTGTTCTTTTGAGTTGACCTGGCAAGACTGGTTTCCACAAGAATGCAAGTCCGTTCTCTGCGTTCTTGGAATTGAGAAACAGCCTATAACTTTCAGCGAGGTATGCTGAAGGAAGTTGGAGTTAAGGACACTGAACTTGGATTTTTTTTTGAAGAAGGTAAACTGTCTAGATGTTTGCCCTGCTAAAAGCAATAAGGAAATGTAAAGGTCAACAGAGCCGAAGTGTGTTTTCTTAGCACTGTATAAACTGCCACATCAGCTTAACTGGGCTTAAGCTGATCCCTGTGTTACATTGAAAGTAGTCAAAGCAGGTTGTGTCTTTTAGAAATCAGTCCAGAAACACTAGATGGCACTCATGCTACACAAAGAGTTTGTAGATCAAATGGACACATTTTAGCTTACAGGTTTCAAGTCTAAAACAGGGCTTCTCTTACTTTCAGTATTGATTTTAATAATGTCTGGCTCCACAGGATATTTAGTTGTAATAATAATAATAATAATAATAATAATAATAATAATACAGACTTGTAAATGTCATTGTTTTAGAAAACCATAAGAGTAATATTTAAATTATATAAATTATATCTAAATATTTTAATTTATTATTATTATTATTATTATTATTGTTGTTGTTGTTGCTATTAATAGGTATACTAATAATTATATAATTATATAAATTATATACATTATATTAAAAAATGTTAATTTAATAATAATAATAATAATAATAATAATAATACATATTAAAAACATCAGATTCTTTATTATTATTATTATTATTTATTTATTTATTTATTTTTTATTATAAATATAAAAATTCCACTGGTTTTAAATGTAGATTTATATACATATTTTTAGATTTAGTTTGTTGTTGTTATTATATTACATATATAATTGCATGTTATTAACTATTTTGTATTATTATTATTTTTACTGTTATTATTATTATTATTAATATTGTTGTTATTATTATTATTATTATTATTATTATTATTAATTGCTAACAAAAAATTCCATTGTTTTTTATGTACATATATATATATAAATCTCAAACAATATAATTTATTACTACAATAATAATAATAATAATAATAATAATGATGATGATGATGATGATGATGGTGATGATGATGATAATGATGATAATAATATTAATAATAATAATAACATAATATTAATAATAATAATAATAATAATAATAATAATAATAATAATAATAACAATAATAATAATAATAATAATAATTATTATTATTATTAGTAGTAGTAGTAGTATTATACATATTTTCCAGATCATTTAAAAATATTCTGCTTGGATAAACATTTCTCTGTTTTGCATTTGTATTTATTTTTGTCATGTAGAGACACTCAAACATTTCATAAAGCCGTGGGTTTATTTCTGATCCTTTAATACAGTAAGAACACAGCAGAGTCGGTTATTATTATTCTGCATGTGCTAATGTTGTTCTCCACTCTGTCCCGTCTGAATAATGCAGTGATGTTGGAGGAACGGCTCTGTTTATTGTGTCTCTGTATTGAGACGGTGACAGCAGTGGGCTTTTGATTGACACTCTCACCTTTCACTGTCCAGCCTCGGTCTCCCCTAAAGCCAATTAGCTTGAGATCTGACTGTGAACGGTTGTTAGCGCTCGCTGAGGTCGCTGGCCGCTTTTAATTGGCATAATGCTCTGCTCTTATTAGCATGCTCAGCTGTCCCGCAGGATCAGGGCTTGATCTGCTCGCTTTCAGAAGGTCAGAGACCAGCCGAGACCCAGTGTTTGAGTCTGACATGCTAAAATGCAGGAGTTTACAGCACTTACGAAAAATGCCTGGATTTGCCAGCTTATCTGTGGTGCTGGAAAACGAGATTTATCTGGAGCATTTAAGCCACGCTTCTCTGTGGTTCATGTTTGAGATGTAGACAGAGTTATGCTTACAATACAAGTGCGTGACATGTTTGTCATCTTTATCTTATGAGGTTATAGCATGACAACAGGATATAGGATGTGTAAAAAGTATTAGAGTTGCAGAAATTAGTGAAAATAATTTTTTTCTACCACTATATATTTTAAAAGATTCTACAGCATTTTCAGCAGTCATTACACCAGACTTAATTTTTATCTAAAACTATGGCATAAAAAAAATAAATAAAATAAAATAATAATAATAATTTTATAAAATAACAATATTACTATTATTATTATTATGATTATTATTATTATTACTACTATTATAAATAGATTATAAAATTATTATTATTATTATTATTATTATTATTAAATTTTATTTAATAAAATAACAATATTACTATTATTATTATTATTATTATTATAAAATAACAAAATTGTTATTATTATTAATGTAAAATATTAATATTGTTGTTATTATTATTATTAATACTATTATTATTATATTGTTGTCATTATAAAACTAACCATATTGTTATTAATAGTATTATTATTATAAAATTATTATTATTATTAATATTATTATTATTATTGTTGTTGTTATAAAATAACAATATTATTTTTTTCTTATTATTATAAAATATTATTATTGTTTTTGTTATCACTATTATTATTATTATTATTATTATTATTATACAAATTCGTCTTTCTTCTTATTATTACTATTATAAAATTATTAATATTATTATTAATATTATTATTATATTATTTCATAAAATAACAGTATTACTATTATTATTATTATTATAAAAACTTATTATTATTAATTTAAATATTATTATTATTATTATTATTATTATTATATTGTTATTGTTATTATTATATAAATAACCATAATATTATTATCATTATTATTATAAAATAACTATTATTATTATTATTATTATTATTATTATTATTATTAAAATAACATATTCTTCTTCTTCTGATGATTATTTTCTTCTTCTTTTTCTTCTTATATTACTATTATATACAATAATAATAATAATAATAATACAGTGACAATTACAAATATTATGAATATGATAATGATTATTATTATTGTTTTTTTCAATTTTAAAAATTGTTTAGCATGTTTTACCTTAATTAAATGGTTTTATTTTTAGTTATGTAAATATTTTAATATGTTTTAAAAACATAAAAAATAATATTGCCTCATTATTGCAATTTAGAGTAGACGTTTATAAATATATTTTAAAAGGCTATTTATACCTGTGATGACATGCAATCCTTCAGAAATCACTCTTGCATGTTAATTGAATGTTTAATTAACATTTTTATAAAATAATCAATGTTAAAAAGACCCTCAAACCTCTTTATGCTAGTCTAGGTAATGCGATGTGGAGCCAGTTGTTAAATTTTGTAGAAAAATTACAGATACATATTTTTCCTACATACATTTTTTTTCAGCAAGACCAAAATGAATATTTTAAGTGGTCAATCTTCAAGTCAGTAGTTTTAAATGCCTCATTTCCGGTGAAGTTTTGGTTATTTTTAGAAACCGCAAACCATAAAACTAGCAAATTTGCTCTTAATTCAGTTTTCCACCTTAATACGATCCATTTCCATGTGTTCATCTGTTGGTCATCAGTATTCTGGGGCTGGTAGCAAAAAAAGTGACTGGAACGATTGGTTGGTGACTCATGCAGGATATAATGAGCCAATGACGAAGCTCAGATGTGAGAACTTTGACTTTAATCCTTCATACTCTGACTGTGTTTGAACTCCCAATGATTTATTTTTTTTTACATCCAGTCACCTTCATTAATGCCATTCAGTCCTGTGATGCACCAGCATGAAACCAGCTTATTTATAACCGTTTTATAAATGGAAACGCTCATTCCCTCAGGTCTCTTCATTCAGTCCAGGTGTCTGCACTCGGGGATGATTAGAAAGGACGCTTTTCAGGTTTTCTGCAGCAGTCAGAGTCATCAGTTGTTAGTTTTCAGGAACACAGGCTTGATTAACACTCCACGGAAGTTCCACAAACAGCGAATCAATCATGGAAGTTAATGGTGGAAGCAAAGAGCTGCCATTTAAAACTGGCCTACTTTCTACGAAGTTAATAAATTAAATCAGCGGCTGAATAAAAAAAAAAAACCTTTATAGCCATTTTACAGCACATCAAGTCCACGTACCATGTCCTACACTTTAATCTTCAGGACTGAAATCACTTTATCAAGGTTTTATTGTTCACTTAGCTGTGTCCTGTTTTGTAACTCAGGCTTTAAACTGATTTTTTTTTTTTAAGTTTACATGAACCGGAAGCTGTGACTCTTTTTTTTGGCATTGTGATGCATTTCCTTGAGAAACGGAATATAAAATGAGAAAACAGTAGGTGTGGCTTATTTTTTCTTCTGCGAGCAAATTGGATATAGTTTATTTTCCTTATCTAGTCCTTGTAAGACAGAGTTTAAGGGTGCTTTCACACCTACACTTTTGTTGCGGAACCTGTCTCGTTTGCCCAGTTAGCGTGGTTCGTTTGGCATATGTGAAAACAGCAATTGCGCTTGGATCCGCGCCAAATCAATCGATCCGAGATTGCTTGAATGAGATGGTCTCGGCTCGATTTAAACAAACTCTGGAGCGGATTGACTGCAGTGAGAAAGCGATACGATCCGAGCGCGGTTACATGACAGTGTTTTGATGGATATGTAATCAGGGCCGGCGCGTCCATATGGGCAACCTAGGCAGCCGCCTGGGGCGGCAGAATAGAGAGGGCGGCGTCCCCGACACTACCCTCACCGCCCGCGCCCTCAGTTATATCCGCGTCTAGGGCGGCAGAATAGAGAGGGCGGCATCTGCGACACCCTGTGACGCTGTGACACGTTACCTGGTACATGCTTGATAAATTGTCCGACGTGCACTGCTCTCTGGGGTGACGGATGAAACTCAGAGTCAGAGGCACATAACCCTGACAGAGTGTGTGTGTGTGTGTGTGTGGGGTCACGTGATGTGCATTTTCAGTGGTATAGTGAGGAAGGAGGTCTTTTCAGAAATGCTAGGTGAAACGCCAGTATGGACAGGGATTGTTTTTTTTTTTTTCAAAAATGTCATTTTTAAACTAAGATGTATTAGTGTAAACGGGGCCAAGTGTATTTTTCTTAAGGGTGTTGCTGCTGCGATGGTTGAGGTGCGGAGGAAAGCAATGCCGGCTCAGCATCGTGATGTCTATCAGCCAGTGACTTAAGTGACTGAACTGTAATCATACAAAGCAACAAAAACACTTTTGTACACCAAAAAACCTGTAAAAACGATTTTGTTCACCAATGTCTATCATATCAGATCAGATCAGGGTGGGCGTTTTTAGGCGATACGGTGCTTGATTTTTGCGCTGCTGAAATACTTGCCCATAGTAAATGCACAGCATGACGACTTGATGCTGTAAAGTAGATATATGCAAACATATTCGTTTTTTTTTTTTTTTTTTTTATAGTTTTTGGTGCACAGAATTGTTCTTGGAGCTTCGTATGATTATAAAAGTTTTGACAATGTTTTTGGCTCTTTTCTGGACTTTGGATTTCTCAACAAAATTGCTATCTTTGGAGGGTCAGAGAGCTCTTGGATTTTCTCAAAAATATTTTCTGAAGATGAACAAAGGTCTTAGGGGTTTGGAACGACATTCGTGTAAACAATTAATGACAGAGTAATTTTTCTTTTTAACCGATCATTTTGCTTCATAAGATCTCAGTGTATCAGCAGGAGCCACTGGTATTAATTTTGTTTTGTTTGTATGTTATTTTACTCTTAAAAGACTAGTTGATTTGCATTTTATATACCTTTCAAACACAGTTTCAATATAAAAAACTGCTTTTTCTTGCTTTATACCAGACAAAAAGTCATTGTGAATGTCTTAAACACTAGGGAAAAAATGTGAACTATTTCTTTAATATTGTGCTTAAGGAATAATATAAAAAATGGCATTTTGAGCAAAATTTTTTATTTATTTTTTATGAATAAACAATTTTTGCCATATACTAAACCTCACAGGGTCTTAAACCTATGACTTTTTTTGATAAATATGAAATGCCACTTCATGTAATCATTCATTCAATTATTTTTATTCTGCTTAGTCTCAGAGCTGAAGAAATAAAAGGTTGCCACAGCAAAATGAACCGCCAACTATTCCAGCATATGTTTTATGCAGCGGATGCCTTTCCAGCTGCAACCCAGTACTGGGAACCACCTACACCACAGGTGTCAAACTCAGTTCCAAAAGGGCCGCAGCTCTGGAAATTTTAGTTCCAACCCTAATTAAACACACCTGATCAAACTAATTGAGTCCTTCAGGCTTGTTTGAAACCTACAGGTAAGTGTGTTGGAGCAGGGTTGGAACTAAACTGTGCTGGGCTTCGGCCCTCCAGGAATTGAGTTTGACACCCCTGACCTACACACACTTTTATCACACACACTCTTACAATTTATGGCCAGTTTAGTTTATTCAATTCACTTATAGCGCATGGGCTGTGGGGTAAACCAGAGCACCCTGAGGAAATTCACGCGAACACGAGGGGAACATGCAAACTCCACACAAAATGCCAACTGACCCAGCCGGGTCTCAAACCAGCATCTTGCTGTGAGGTGACAGTGCTAACCACTGAGCCACCATGCCACCCCCCTTCATGTAATTAATTAGATCAAAGAAAACATTTCAATCGGTTGACAACCCTAATAAAAATACATGTAAGAGTTTAGTATTATGGCTTGATGGTGTCTGGTTAGTAACAGGAGATGCTACTGTTCTCTCTGAGTGTCTTTCAGTTCATCACCTTTGAAGCACTGCTGCTTCTGCCATCAAAACACGGCTTTCACTCTATTTCAAGACAATTATTTTCCAACTTCAAATCACTTGCTGTGAGCTGTGTTCCTATTTTTATGCATAACCCACATGTTTTGAGGACAGTGTTACGTTTGTGGCATAAAGAGTCAGAGTCAGGCTGTTTGTTTGGAACATGTCTGTCAGTTACTCATTGAAGAATTACATCGTTCATGAACACTAGCGTCAGAAGTTTGTTGGATTTTAAAAAATATTTTACTGAATACCTCTTATGCTTTTTATCTTAATGCATTAATATTATGAAATAATAATTTAAAGTAACTTTTTTTGTTTTAAATATACTTTAAAATGTCATTTATGTGTTATTCTTGCTGAATTTCATTACAGTGTTGGTCTATGAAGGGTAAAATAAAATATATTAGTTATATTTAAATATGTTATTCAAATATGCAGTGTACACTGCAAAAAATGCAGGGTTCCACACAATTCCGTTATGTTGTATCAACACAAATCATTAGTTGTTCCCCCAAAAACACACAAATTGTGTTGATTCAGCTCATATTCAAGCAGCAATACTCATATTTTGAGTGTATATCATGTTTGAATTAGCTTTATAATATACAACATATACATGAGAAATATCACACTCATAGCAGTGCGATATGGCTGTATATCGGCACTGATGGGAGTCGTGTGTTGGCTCGAAGCCACAGGTCGAGTGCCTTAGTGTCCCACCAATGCCAATATGCAGCCAAATGGCACTGCTACGCGTATAATATTGCATTTATACACCAGTTCGACTGTGTAGTCTTGTAGATGAAAAAGAAATTCAAACATAGATAGTCTTAAAAACCTTAAAACCTTAAAAACGTTCATACACATCTGTGGCTAACCGTTCTGTTGTAATTAGGAGATCACAATAATTAACTCCAAAAAAGATAGAGCAAATCAAATACTACCAGATTACTGTAGTATAAATACAGCACTACAGAATACACATGAAAGAGATTGACTTAGAATGTCATTTACCTGGTTTATAATGATTTCTTCAGCTATGGTTTGAAATAATGATACTTTTTTTCTCCCCCAAGCGCTTATTATGCGGTCTCTGTCGCCATCTTGTGGCGAAACCTCAAATGTCTTTGCTCTGCTGTATGACAGGCTGATACCCACCAACGTGCTGAATCTCAGAAATGTATGAATATTTAAAATAGGCACGATCCTTATAAATAAATTGCATAGTTGCAATCTAAACAACTACCTTCTCGCCTAAAAGGCCTCAAAAGTACATTATGTTGTCCAACAGGTGCAATATTTGTCAAACTGTAGTCCTCTGCTTGGCACTTGTGTGGGCGGAGTAATACACAAGTGTAAAGAGACTGTATGGGTGCTGATATTACTTTAATATCTCACAGCTATCAGCCAATCAGATTCGAGAACCAGATAGAACTGTTGTATAAATATCTACATATTTGACCTTATTTATTCATGTATTATTATTTAACCCATCTGAAAATGCACCAACAAAGACCAGGAGAATAAATGCGTTTAGGAGGAAGAATACAGAGAACATGCTTTCTCCAAAACATCATTTTACTAGCTCAGGAGACTGGTTCAATGTTTAAGAATTACAACCTTATCTAAAATAGCATTAAAACAGGCCAGTTCTCAATATCACAGCCTAAATCTTTTCTGAAGCTTTCAACACCTTATCTGACCTTAGGGCTCTCAAGACAAAACTAAAATGAACCAATCGTAAGTATTCTGTCTGACCACTAGCAAAGTGTCCTACATGCTTGACTTTTGATCGCCGGTCGCCCTCCTCTGCCTTTCTGAATTAGACTGATGGCGTGAACGATGCCTGGAGCAGGGAGTTATGATTAGGTATAGCCCGGTTGTAAGAGCAGCACATGAATGATGGACAGTCATTGTGGTTCCAGGCGCTTCAGTTTAGCAGTGTCAGTCAGCTAATGAAGCCGCGATCGAGTGCATGTAAGGTAGACCTCTTGCCTGTCTGATTTATGTCTGGAGCTTTAATCTGATGTTAACAGTCTTTTAAAGGATAACCTGAGCTATCCGTCAACTTCATTTGAAGCGAGGTCAGAGAGGACTGAATTTTTTCCTGTTAAAAAATGTGGTTTCTTTAATAATAATAATAAAAACAAATCAAATCATGATGCTGAATGAAGTCAGACATTCAAAAAAAAGCACAATGCATTGTTGCTAGATCATGATATTATAAGCATGGCTCTTAAATTTTTTAATCGGTTATGCTTCTTTAAAAAGACGGTTGCTATCAAGTTGCTAAATGGGACTACAGGCGGTGTCGGAGACATTATACGTCATTGAGCTGAACTGGTCTAGAGCGTTGTGTTGGGCATTTGGATTTGTCTGTTATTTAGGTATTTTCATGAATAGTATTTTATAGTTTGTAGTATTTTTCTTATTGGGAATTTAGATTGTGTGTAGATAATGTAGTGTGTAGATGATACTGCTTACCAGTGCAGCCTGTCTCTTTCCTGCTCTCAGTAATGCAAGCGTGTGAATAAATGTGTAAAAGTACATGCATGTTAACTGTCATTTTAACGTGATCAAGTAAATTTTCGTCTTTTTTTCTTCATCTGAACACATTTAACTCTGTCATAATTGCAGTATTTACACTTTACACTCTGGCTTGTGTGACTATATGAGCTGCTTTTCGCTGTACTTCTTGACAAAAAAAGGAATATTGAATGTTGCTCTGTCCATGATGGAACTTGCAGGCATTTAAAAGACTTGTTCCTCACGCATCTTTCTGTCATCTGTAAAGGTAAGCAGGCTGTGTACACGTGAGCGATACACTTATTTAAATATGTCTTATGATAATACTATGTAGGCACATTTATACAGTTTTAAAACTTTTAGAACAACCTTAAAGCTAAATAGATGTATTTCCCACGTAAAAAAGATCCAAAAGGCACATAGGTCTATGTGTTTGTGCGTATTTATTTGTTTATAATATATAGCGTGGATTATAATATAATAAACAGAGAGATTAACTCTTTGTCATGAACCATATTTCTAAGAAATAAGCTAGAGTTAAAGTTATATAAAGTTATCTGTAGCAGAGTGGTGCTGACGTCTTGGGCGAGCGCCCCGACGCCAGTGTAGTCCGTTTATAGCCTAATGTTAGCTTTTCAGTTCTTGCATTTGCATTTAAGATGCAAAAGTGCTCAAAGTGGACAAAAAGTTTAAGTGTAGTGAACAGTGTTTGAACACAGAGCTTATTATAAGTAATCTTCAAAAAGCCTATGGGAAAATGCTATTAGAAAATTTATCGAGGTAACCAGTTTTATGCTAGCAGCAGATTAGCCTACAAAGTTATGTCATAGTTCCGCCACTCTATAGAGCAGCTAAGGTCCACCTCCACAGATTGAAGCCAATGTCTAAAGAATACACAAGACATGTCGTCACCTTAGGAATATAAGGTTCTATCTGACATTTTTGACATAACTGAGTTATTGACATGTTCTTATTAAATAACTTAAATTAGCTTAATCTAAATAAACTTATTTATATTATGGGATTTTTTTATAAGTTGTTTAAATTTTAAGACTTTTTATAAAAAAAAAAAAAAAAACATTGCACACATACTGTTTGCTATGGAATGCAAAAACTTTGAAGGTCAATGTCTCAAAATCATTCAGAAGACAGATAGAACCTTATAATTCCAAGGTGACAATGTCACTTGTGTAGTTTTGAATGAAGAAAAGTGAAACGACCAATTTGGTGAATGAAGCCCCGCCTTTTTGTACAACATCCAATCATCGATCTCTAACAGACTGATTCAGAGGCTCGAACTAGCCATGTGTTGTTTATGAATGTTTCTGCAGTTCTTATTAATCTTCTGGGCTCAGCAAATGCACAGTAATCTTAGTGAATACTTGCTTCACATACATGAGAAATCCAATGATTAAAATTTTTACTTTTTAACGAATCAACTAGACTTGAAAACAAATGTTTTTGTTTTTTTAATCTGTATGAAATGAAAGCATATCACATGACATCAACTATTACTTTAGAAGACCAGTGCAATTGGACGAGGCAAATGAGGTTGGTGTTGTGATCTTGTTCCCTTTGAGTGCGCAAGCGAATTAGCTTGGACATCCTAAAAAAGCCCTGTGTTTAGAACTAAAACTTGTTAGAAAGTTGTTGTTAAATTGTATTGGTAACTCCAAATATGTAATGTAATCGTAAGCTTAGCTAACAGTTTTGGAGAATTTGACGTTTTCTCATTCAAACAGAATTGCTCGAGCATTCTGCCTGACATTTCAAAGATGGCCGCCGAATGAAATGACTTGCCTTAAAGGGACTTTGTTAAAGCCTACTTCACTGCACTGCCTGTTTAGTCCTGTTAATATGTTTGCCAATCAGCAGTGGTTGTTTACTTCTGAGCCAAAAATTTGCCACGCCCGTTCAAACATGAGGTCAAAAACAGCACAATTGCTTCTCAATAGTTTTTTTGATGTAAAAAATTTATTAATAGTATATGTGGACATCAGAGAATCTAAAAAAGTGGTGGTGTTCATGACCCCTTTAATACTTAATACAACAATGATTCTATATTCTATTAGCAAAATGCAAGATTTTGACTTATTTTGGTTCCATTTTCAGGGGATTGATTTTGTTTATTTACATTAGCAATATCTGGCAACCCTAAATCAAGCAAACATTTCTGTGGCTAAAAACGACTCTAGACAGCTCAGTAATGAACTTTAAAGTATATTTTACAAAAAAATCTTGTTCTTTACTTTTACATTGACTCTGACATTTTCTTTAACCTGGAATATGCTCTTTAAACTCAAAGCTAGCTTTTAAAAAAGGAGCATGTGGATAGTTTTATTGCTGAGCAGACCACGTTCGATTAGACAAATGCAATGATGATCATAATTTTGTAGTTGCATTATTAAACAGTATAAAAACAGAAGCATAATAACCCTCATACAACATATCCACAACAGCAATATCAAACGCAGGCAGTACGAGGAGTTGTGACAATTGCTGCATCCTAATACTATCCATCCTAAATAGTATTTGAAAATAGAATTAGTATGTCCTAAACAATAGTATGTTGAAAAGAGTAAGCCAAAGGTTCCCGGATGGTTTACTATTTCCAGTAAAAATTTAAAGTGTAGAAACTTCCATAATCTAACCGCTGATATCACCCACAATATACTGCACATTGGACTAGAATTTGATTAAAACTTCATACTCAGGTAAAAAGTGAAAACAAACTACAAACATGGCGGATACGCGAGACCAACCGTCAAGTAGAAAAGCTGTATGAATGACTGTTGATTAATATCTAGCCAACTGGAACATATTTAAACTGCATGTTCTGTTATATTTCATCTGCAACAACAATGTGAACTTATATCAAGATATGTTTTGGATATTAATATCTGAATGCAGAATTGCCCAAAAAGCTGAAGAGATTGCTCTGCATTAAAGACTCACGGATGGCCGATTATCCTGCTGCTGCTTCCCCAATAGGGTAAGTAATTAAAAGAATTGTAGATGATGTGTCAAGTTGATTGACAGGTGACGTAACTAAGCAACATAACAGTCGGTTAACGAGGAAGTAGTGTGTCCCAAAGCTTGCATACTCTGTTACACACTCAAAAGTATATACTTTTTCTTAACAAAAAAGCGCATACTTTTAGGGCGTAGTATAAGTATGTGAATTAGGATGCAGCAATAATGATACAGAACAATAAATAAACTAAACTCAGGGGTATAAATACACAAGACATGATTAAAATGAATACATGCAGGGGTGCGACAGGTGGAACTAATGAAACTATCAAATGGCAGGAAAACAGAACAAACAGAAGTACACAGGACATCACATGACACAACAAATAGATAAATACAACACATAGATACAGCAGAATTGTAATAGATTAGTAGTTTGCAAACTATTAGCAAAGCCATGATAGCAATCATAAACATCCATGCAGAGCAAATAGAGCAACAAATCCAATGTATCTGTTATGTAGCAATTTGTATAAAAGTACAACTATTTATTCATCTATTGCTGTAATAAAACTAAATATATATTGCTACTATAATTAGCTCTTAGGCTTAACAAATTGTATCTGTAGCCGTTATTATTGCAAAATTCAAAACAACACATAGACTAATTTTCAAACCCTGGCTACAGGCATGTTTGAAGCATACATTATTAACCTGGAAATGGTTTCTCCATCTTGCAGCACAGATTCATATTTTTTTTGGGTTGTCCTCTAAATGCAAATACCCATGCTTTGCTCTTGTGGCCTCTTTCCATGCCAACTCAAATATTATCACAGGCTTTTCAAACTGGGCTCTTTTTTTGCATACTCTATTTTCTGCCCCATTAATTCTGTCCAGATTGGCCCCTACCCAGCATAACACCTACGGTTCCTCAGAAATGATACGCCATCAGTTTCAATTTCAGTCAGCATGGGAGGCTATTCAGCATTTGAGGGCATTCAGGGCGGCTAATCATCTTGAGGAAATGGCAGGTAATGCATATTCATGGTGCCGTGACCCGCTAGTAAGTTCATCCCCAGGTGCTGTGCTCCTATTTCTTAGGGTTTCCATTAGTAACACTTTGCTTTACTGTGCCTACTGCAAATTATATATGACTCTGCATCATTACGTCATTACAGAATGGGAATTATAGAATAGAGTGAAATAGCTAAAAAAAAAATCTATAAATAACATTTATTTAAAAAAAATAAACAACTAAAAAATTATTAATTGTATTTACAGATTTCCTTAAAGGTAAGTGGTTGCAAGCAATTTCTGTGGGCTGCATTTAAACAAACAAAATAAACTTGAGTAATATTCAACTTTGTTTGTTTAAACATACCATATCAACCACTTACCTTTGCAACCACTTACCTTAAAAAATGTAGTAATAGCAATAAATGTAGCAATAAATATTTTTTTTTCAATGTATTTGGAAAAATACATTTTGATAATTAAATTATTAGTAATATTATAATATTAATAAACTAAATATTATAAAGTATGACCAAGTATATATTAGAGTAAATATATAATTTAATACTATTAATATATAGAATGTGTATGAATGGGTCAACAAAAGTACCAAAACAATGTGTAACAGTATAAATTATTTCATAACTCATTTGTCATTATTTACTTATATATATATAAACCTGTCAGATAACAATAATTATTTATGACATCAATAAAAATCTGCATTTGATATTTACATACAGTAACAGTATTATATAGCTTATATGAAAAGGCTTTGAAATTATGCTTATCTTACCAAAATAAAAAATGATTATGCCTTGATTTTGAATTATTTAATTAATAATCATTTAAAATGTCACTGAACAGAAATAATGTACAGTATAGAATATAAAGTCATGGTGCAGTGGAAAAATAATTAATATTGTGAAATGAGCTTGGAGGACTGCATCCATTCATCTCTGCAATGATTCAAATAACTTTTTAATAAAGTGGAATGGTAAAGAAAGCGTTTTTACAGGACTCCCAGAGTTCATCAATATTCTTTGGATTCATCTTCAGTGCCTCCTCCATCTTACCTCAGACATGTTCAATAATGGCATGTCTGGTGACTGGGCTGGCCAATCCTGGAGCACATTGACCTTCTTTACTTTCAAGAACTTTGATGTGGAGGGATTACGACCTTATGTAATATTATATAAATATTACAAATTATGATAAGACAAAACATAATTTATTAATAATATATAGAATGTATAGAATATGAATGGGGGCGAGGCAGTGGCGCAGTAGGTAGTGCTGTCGCCTCACAGCAAGAAGCTCGCTGGGTCGCTGGTTCGAACCTCAACTCAGTTGGTGTTTCTGTGTGGAGTTTGCATGTTCTCCCTGCCTTCGCATGGGTTTCCTCCGGGTGCTCCGGTTTCCCCCACCAGTCCAAAGACATGCGGTACAGATGAATTGGGTAGGCTAAATTGTCCGTAGTGTGTGTGTGAATATGTGTGTGAATGTTTCCCAGAGATGGGTTGCGGCTGGAAGGGCATCCGCTGCGTAAAAACTTGCTGGATAAGTTGGCAGTCCATTGCGCTGTGGCGACCCCGGATTAATAAAGGGACTAAGCCGAGTAGAAAATGAAAGAATATGAATGGGTGAAAAAAGCATCAGAACAAGCAATGTGTAACAGTTTAGATTGTTTCATAACTCATTATTATATGATTATTTACTAAAAACACCCTTTAAATGTTATTCATCTACCGAATATATAAAAACAAATCTGTCAGGTAACAATAAATGACTTATTAATAAAAAATGTAATTAAAATTTACATACAGTAACCTAAAAAGCATAATGATTATTATTTTAAACCTTATTTTTGTTGTAAATATGCTTCAAACACACTGGTCAGCAAAAAAGTTTTTGGAATGTAAAAATGCAATATATTTTAAGATGGCCACTTATAAATGCTAATATATAAAATAGCTGCTTTTAATTTCATTTGATGTGGTCAAATTGTTTATATATACATCAAAAACATTAAATGGAAACAAAAATAGGGTCAAAACATGGTTCAGAAATCGCAGATACATTTATGTAAGATTGAAACAAACCCCTTAATCTAAAGTGTCATGGCATTATTTATATAACACCTTTTTCTCCCATATATGCATTATTTATGACACATTTTCAAAAACAAAACTTTTTCAGGGACAAGCCATTTTCTTGCGACGACTGAAGGGAATTTAAAATTGGAAATTTATAATTGGTCGGATTCACATAAATTAACTGCTCTAAATGACAAACTCTAACCAAGAAGTTGAATGCATTTTTGCAATTCATGCCCATGTTTAAGAAATGTCATGTATAATGCAAGTCCTATCCTTGCTGGCTGCTCTAAGGCTTTTTTTCTGAAGTTGTGAAGAACATTAGCTCAAGGCCTGTCCACAAGTGAGTCATTGCTATTATTTTTTAATATATGCAGGCTAGCTGTAAACTTAATGTTAACTGTGCTGGTTGCTGCTTGTTGACCTGGATATTGTTGTTTTACTGAGTGTTGCATTGCGTACAGCCTTGTTTTGCTTGGCTGTGTATCTAAAGTCGAATCACAGAACGCATCATTGTGTACGTACACTGTAAAAAATGCAGGGTTCCACACAATTCAGTCATGTTGAGCCAACACAAATCCATTAAGTTAACTTAACCAATTTAAGTGGGTTGAGTATAAAACAATTAAGTTGTCCCCCCAAAATCCCAAGAATTGTCTTGTTTCATCTCATTTTAAATAAGTAGTTTTTAATAATAATAATAATAATAATTATAACAATAATAATAATAATAATTTTATTATTAATATTATTAGAGTATAATTTAGTTAATGCCGTAGTTAAAACATGATAACTAGCATAAACAGACTATTAAATGCAGTTTTTCAGATCTATTTTGGTCTTTTTTTATTATGAAAAAAGCTTTAGGTTTTTAACATGTTTTATCTTTAAAAAAAAAATCTGGCCACCTGTAGTAGTCTGTCTCATAAACTTTTCTAATAAATATATCTATAAAAAAAGGTATATGCATTTTGCAACACTTTACTTGACTGGGTGTTCAAAAGATTGTCATGAAACCTTTATAAAATGTGAATGAGATTTTATGCATGCTTATAAAAACTGTCATCCGCTCAGCTACCAACTGATTTACAACCCTGGGCTCTATTTTGACGGTCCATGCACAAAACGGAAAGTGCAGGGCGTAAACTCTTTCAGGGCGTGTCAGAATCTATATTTGCTAATTTAAGGACGGGAAAATCCGCTTTGCGCCGTGGCACATGGTCTAAAAGGGTTGAGCTTATTCTCTTAATTAGTTATAGGTGTGTTTTGAGAATAAACCAATCAGAGTCTCCTCTCCCATTCCCTTTAAGAGCCAGCTGCGTTACGCCATAAGCGCATTTGCTATTTACAGGACGTAAAGTAAGTGGAAGTGGAAAAACTGAGCATTTCACAAGCAAACAGTTAACAGTTTTTTTAAACAGAAAACAGTTAAACAAAGCATCTACCGCGCAAGAATGAGAGATAATCGATCTACTTTCACTTTCACTCTCATGGATAGGGAAACCTTTACGCACAGACATCAAGCTTTATAATATGGTGCATTATCCTGCTGGAAGTAGCCATCAGAAGATGGGTACACTGTGGTTATAAAGGGATGAACATGGTCGGCAACAATACTCAGGTAGGCTGTGGCATTGACACAATGCACAGTTGGTGATAATGGGCCCCAAAATATCCCCCACACCATTAAACCACCACCACCAGCATAAACTGTTGATGCAAGGCAGGATGGATTCATGCTTTTGTGTCGTTGAAGCCAAATTCTGACCCTAACATCCAAATGTCACAGCAGAAATCGAGACTCATCAGACCAAGCAACATTTTCCCAAGCTTCTATTGTCTAATTCTGGTAAGCCTGTGCGAATTGTAGTGTCCGTTTCTTGTTCTTAGCTGACAGGAGTGGCACCCGGTGTGGTCTTCTGCTGCTGTAGCCCATCCGCCTTAAGGTTGGACATGTTGTGCATTCAGAGATGCTCTTCTGCATACCTCAGTTGTAATAAGGGGTTATTTGAGTTGCTGTTGCCTTTCTATCAGCTGGAACCAGTCTGGCCATTCTCCTCTGACCTCTGGCATCCACAAGGCATTTGCGCCCGCAGAACTGCCTCTCACTGGGTTTTTTCTCTTTTACGGACCATTCTCTTCAAATCCCAGAGATGGTTGTGCATGACAATTAGTAGATCAGTAGATCAGCAGTTTCTGAAATACTCAGACCAGACCGTCTGGCACCAACAACCATGCCATGTTCAAAGTCACTTCAAACTCTTCCTCATTCTGATGCTCGGATTGAACTGCAGCAGATCATCTTGCCCATGTCTACATACCCAAACGAGTTGCTGCGATCTGATTAGCTGATTAGAAATTTGCGTTAATGAGCAATTGGACAGGTGTACCTAATAAAGTGGCCGGTGATTGTATTTATAGCTAAATAAAAACATTCAGTGACTTACTGTATGTTGAAAAATTATGCCAAAAATATGATTCACAAATATAACGTTACATTTTCTTCAGAAAAACAGCTCCAAAACTTGTTTAAGAATTCTAGATATGAATTTTCTGAATATTTACTCTCCACTGCATTTTTATTGTATTTTTGCTGAATGATCGGGGATCTCTCAGTCATATATTCAACTCTGAGACATCTTTTCATATTGATGAATATAGTTTTTACAGACAAACTGTCTAATTAAAGCTTCTTCAGCTGCTCCAGAACGCAGCAGCACGAGTGGTCTTCAATGAACCTAAAAGAGCACATGTCACTCCTCTACTCATCCGTTTGCACTGGCTGCCAGTTGCTGCTCGCATCAAATTCAAAGCTCTGATGTTTGCCTACACAGCGACTTCTGGCTTTGCTCCTTATCTGCTCTCACTTCTGCAGATCTATGTGCCCTCCAGAAACTTACGTTCTGTGAATGAACGTCGCCTCGTGTTTCTATCCCAAAGAGGGAAGAAATCACTTTCCCGAACGCTCACGTTCAATCTGCCCAGTTGGTGGAATGAACTCCCTAACTGCATAAGAACGGCAGAGTCACTCACTGTTTTCAAGAAACGGCTAAAAACTCAACTATTTAGTCTCCACTTCACTTTCTAATCTGCAATTGCCTCTCTGGATACCACTAACTGTACTCAAAAAAAAAAAAAATTACTAATACTTTTTAGACTTTACAGACCTGAAACTTGCCTATAGCACTTATTCATTGTTGCTTTTGTAGTTGTGTAATTTGCTTCCTTGTCCTCATTTGTAAGTCGCTTTGGATAAAAGCATCTGCTAAATGACTAAATGTAAATGTAAATGTTAAACTCTACTGCAGCTCCTCTGGGTGGTCAATAGAGGTCTCTCTAATTTTGAGTCAAGAATTGAATTGTTTTTAAAGTTTGTACTTCTGCAGAACTTGCCAATGTCAGTTTGCTTTACCCCCATAAATCATAAATATTTCAAAGTTCTTCTGTGCCAGATATACTGTCCTGATTTGAGCTTTGAGGTAAACTCAATGCCCCTTTTAGTAATTACTCACAGTGCAGGTTTCTAGATCATTCCACAGGCGGTCTGCGACTGGAACTTTACTCTCTGTATGAAACAAGGCTGCATGTATGATTAAATATAATGATGAGAGGAGAAATATAAATCAAGGACAGTCCCACCTGCAGTGGCCATGCTGAGTAGCACCATGAAAATATACGTCACAAACCTGAGCTAATGAATCCAACCAGGACAGACACACTAAGCTCACTATCTGTTTCATTCATGTGACTTCCTAGCCTAAGTAAACAGCATGCAAATGCAATATGAAGCCTAAAGATATGGTGAAACCTGCCAGGAAGTTGTCAGGTATTTGTTTGGAAGATGCACAATTATGCGTGGAAGATGTAGGGCAAAAAAAATAAATGTTTGCTAAATTTTAAAATATGGATTAATGAAGATGAGATCTCCCATCACATCAAAATAAATTAGCTAAATATAATAAGCACATTAAATGTGTTTATTGTGTATATACCTAAATGTAACTGTTGAGAATAGTTTGACAAAATAAGGGTAAAATAAATAAACGTCATTAACAGGTATTCATTCATTCATTCATTCATTCATTCATTCATTCATTCATTCCTTTGGCTTAGTCCCTTTATTAATCAGGGGTCGCCACAGCGGAATGATCCGCCAAATTATCCAGCATATGTTTTACAAAGCGGATGCTCTTCCAGCCGCAACCACATACACTACAGCCAACTTATCTAATTTAATTTACCTGAACCGAATGTCTTTGGATTGTGGGGAAAACCGAAGCACCTGAAGGAAACCCACGCGAACAGGGGGAGAAGATATAACTTGTATAGATATAAGATATAACACACAGAAAAGCCAACTGGCCCAGCCGGGACTCAAACCAGTGACCTTCTTGCTGTGAGGCAACAGTCCTGGTTTTAATTTATTTGTTTATTTGGCAGGGACAGTGTACATTAATTAGCATTGCTGCAAATGCACCAAAATTAGCCAGAAGGCTATTTTTCATCTGTTCAGCTGGACAGATGTTAAAATTGTCATCCTAAAAAAAAACAATACAAAAATTATACAATCAATTAAGTACAACTAAGAAGCACTAAAATAAGCACAGTTAAATAGATCTTAGTATATAAAATGTCTGTGAAAAAAAAAAAAAAAAAACTAAAAACTCCAACATTATGTAATTGGGATGAGTAGTTAAAACATATTTTATCATCAATTCATTAAGATGGCAGGCACAAGTGGTAACATGATTGGTAGGAACATGCTAATACAAATGATGGCACATCCGATGTTCTATACCTAATTTTTAGATATTTTTGAATGTATTGTAAGTACACTGCAAACATAGCAGTGTTTTTTCAACTCTATCAGGATTAAAATCTGCTCCAAATGAGTGAACATATTGCCAATATTTTCAGAGTTTAAATAACACTCTTAAGAAAGTTACTTGAACAACACTATACATGAGTTCTAATTGCACTCCATCAAGTTAAAAAAATAACTCTGTTCTACACTACTGGGAGTTGATTGTTTCCTGACTCTAATGTAAATGGTGAAAATACAACACTTTAACAGAGAGAATTTAACTCTAGTCTACCTAGTAAACATTACAATACTTCCGATTAATAGTTAAAATAACTTACATACACTGTAAAGAAAAATCATGGTTGCCCTAAATTTCAAAGCTGACTCAAATTAACCCACTGAACTCATTATGTCTATTGAGCTTATATTATGTTAAACTGACTTAAAACAGCTTGCGTAACTTATAAAATTAAATTAGAACATGATTAACTTGGTTAAATAAGTTACAACGAACTAAAAACATATGTAGTCAGGACTAATTTATCATGTAATTTTTTTTACAGTGTGGGACAATTCACCAAGAATAACAGAAAAAAACTATGTGTATTTTTTTTCTTTCATTCTTGGAGAATTGTCCTATGTAAGTTATTTTGACAATAGTTATTCTCTGATGCTCACAGGGGCAGAGGTCCACTCCTGTGCAGCTGCTGAAGTGGGACAATACAGTCCTCTCAGACTGTCCTTCGTGTTGCTATCTGTGTGGTGTTCCTTATCTTTACAAACTGACTGAGAGGGGGAAATAACAGACCATGCATGATTTTATGCATCAAACAAATGTTTGACTACTTACAGGTATTTTTCTAGCTTAACAGTTTATATAAATAATAATATAGCCAGCAGCTAAGCAGGGCTGCGCCTGGTCAGTACCTGGATGGGAGATCACATGGCAAAACTAGGTTGCTGCCAGAAGTGGTGTTAGGGAGACCAGCATAGGGCACTCAACTTGTGGTCTGCATGGGTCCTAACGCCCCAGTATATTGACAGGGACTCTATACTGCTAAGTGAGCAGCATCTTTTGCATAAGATACACTGAATATATATATATATATATATATATATATATATATATATATATATATATATATATATATATATATATATATATGCTTTTAAATGTAAGGAATTATATCCAAGACAATAAAATAAATAAATAATACAATCATATAATTCATTGAAATAAGATCTTGAACTTATTAATTTAATACACATTTGCATTCATGCATATCACAGATTTTTGAAGGAATAGCAACATAAAGGATTTAAGTTAACTCTTTATTTATTGTTTTTTTTTAATTTAAGTGGATTAAACATAAAACAATTAAGTTGTCTCAAAAAAAACCAAAGAATTGTGTCGTTTTAGTCCATTTTAAATAAGTATTTTAAACATGCAGCAAACATTATTTTTTTTGAGTGTGGTTAATCAACAGTGTTAATTTACTCTGAGAGTGTTAATTTTTAACACTTTATTGGTTTATATATAATCCACACTGGTCAGAGTTAAATTACCAATTTTAAATTACCACAGTTAAAGTTAACAAAATTTTTGTTTTGTTAAATGTTAAAGTTTCTTGTTAAATCCGAGTCAAATGTTTGTTTCTTGTTTTATTAGTAATTATTCACATACTTTATAAATGCAAAACACACTATGCAAGTCAAGCATTTTAAAACATTAAAACTTAATAATTGTTTGTTCAGAGCTAATTAGTTGCATAACAAACCAATACAAAACATAGTTTCAGGTTTAATTTTTAATATAAAACTATATTCCATGTATCTATATTACATTGGTGTAGTGGCTGGAATTTCCTCCAAGTATATTAATTTTGGGCCGTCGTCTGAATACTCACTGTCTTTGAATTATTAATCAATGTCTAAATGATCTGGTGCTGCTAATTTTCTTTGCTAAATCTTGTTGATTCTGCGTCTGGTTTGCGGCAGCCAGTATGAAGTAGGCAGATGCCTGTTGAATTTTCATGAGTCGCCTCTTGAGCCAAGGCTGGGATGCCTCGCTCTCTACGATTATGCAGATCTGAGCACCTTAGGGACTCCTGCGGTGTGCACACAGCTTTTGCCATTTCTCCGCCAAACCTTTAACAAAAAGCAACACTCTCCCTGACGTACACGCTCCAAAAAACCTGTGTTAGCCATGGGCGAAGCTGAATGTGGCTTTGGGGAGAATTCCCAGAAGTTGAGGCCTCAGGAGGATTGAGGATGAGGTTGGGATAGACGAAAACAGTAAATCCTTGTAACACTTCTGCTAATAAAGAATTACCAGCTTTTTATTTTTGCTAAGCCTTCATCTGACAAAAAAAAAAAAACATAAAAAAAACAAAAAACGATGGGTTTGCAAGCAATTGCTTTTGAAAATTGCTTTTCCTTGCAGCGAGCCTTTGGAGCACATGACAGTGAACTGTGTTTTAGTAGCCATCTTGGATTCCCAGGGGCTAAAAAAAACATTCAAAGACAGTTTCTATATCATCCAGTAAAAGAAAAATCACAAGTGTTCTGGCCATTCAGAGGTTGAATGAGAAAGATTCCTTCATAAACGAGAGTGAAAAGCCTTATTTAGAGTGGATGCTTTTACAGTGGACGTGCAGTGAACCCTGAAGGTGAAGATTGCATAGAGGTTCAAAATAAGGTCACTTAATGTCCCATTTTTCTTGTGACAGTTCCATACTTTAGCTGTTATAATGAAAAACTTCCATCAACTTTAGCACATGATTCGTAACTATTCGTTTCTGAGCATTAGTCGTCATTCAAAAATAGCCTAATTTATAAAAGCCAATCATGTCATATATGTTGAAGAACAAATACCATCATTCAATCATATTCCTATATCAGTTAGAGTCTGTGCCATACAGCATCAGTGTTGGTGATGAAGAGATCAAACTGAATGCAAAATGCACTTCTTAAAATCTTAAAAACGCAGTGATTCAGTGTTTAAACAATGAAAAGGTGTCAGTAATATGAGCTATATATGCCACTTGACACTTTATATTTACCTCAGGAATGTTATTATTAAGAACCTATTGGTTAGCAAGAAGAAATGCATTTTTTTCTAGAGACATTTATTATCACAGAGGACTTCGAGGACAATACATACATTTACAAATAGACATATCAACCATATGCTATAAAATTGCAGGCTAACCATGTCTCTATATAGTAACTTATATTTGATTGTAACTTTGATGTGCACATTTTGAAAAGCTGCTTTGAAACAATAATTCTTGTAAAGAGCACTATACAACTGAACTTGGATTTTATTGAGTTGAATATTACTAAGCATTAGCTGAATATATGCTGAATATACTACATACTCATTATATTTTACTCATTTATTATATTTTTTATGTTTGTTTTTAAGTTTTGTACATTTTTTATGGTAAACACTGTACAAGTGTTTATCATCGATATAAATTCTATATAAAAGAAATGTTTAATGTGTGAGGTGGTTTGCTGCAGGTCTGACTCCATTTTAACTCTGTTCATCCTGGTTCAAAATCTCTTTCCAGAATACTTTTATTCACTGTTCATTGCTGGTGGAATGATCTTCATAACCACATTCTGAAAGTTGGATTCCTGCATTCAACTGAGTTTTGCCTTTACAAAAACAAAACAAAAACAAAAACAAAAAAACAATAAAAAACAATGTCTGAAACTTGGTATAAGACTAATTCATAACTAACTGGATCTTTCATGAGGTATTTCTTATTTGCAAATCACTTTAGATAAAATCAATTGCTTAATGTACGTATGTAAATGTGTCAGGCACAACAAAAAAGTTTAGCTGTAAAAGAAGGTCTTAGCTCATACATTAGTGTCTGTAGTCAAATCTGGGGCGACTGCCAGAAGTGCTGATTGTGAATTTGCTTCATTTTCAAAGACATCTGGAGTCTGAATATTCTCAGAAAAAAAGTTTAAATCAAAGAAAGCTCTATTATAAACAATTCTTTTTCATATTTGACGATATAACAAACAGTATATAGTAATAAAAATATAAAAATCATAAAAATAATTATTTACTTAACATTTATGCATTTGCTAGGAAAATTAATGAGACATTTTTGATATAAAACACACTATTCATGTTTTATAAAACACACTATTCATGTTTTATGCAACCAGATATCACCATGAACCACGGGAAACATTTGTGAAAAGTGTTTTGCAGTTACCTCCAAAAAAAAAAGCTTACCTAATGTACAAGACTGAGATAGGAGAAATTTACTTTTTTTTTTTGTACACAATCGTACTGCACAATATTGAAAAAAATCAGACATTGTGATATTTTGTTTTTCTGTGACTATTGCGATATGAAAACAATTTCAACAGATTGCTTGAATAACTCCATTTGGGGTAGAAAAAAATCATTAACTTAGATTGATTGTTTTTGGAAGGGTGTGAATGATGTACAAAAATAATAAACGGATATTTAATTAGGGATAATTAACAGTTTTATGACTTACCCAAAAAAAAAAAATACATATACTTTAAACACATTTAGATCATTTACTTTAATCATTACTATTGGAATGTGAAGAGACTTTCATCCAGCACAACAAAACATGCTTCTAAAGACAATCAACCACTGCACCTTTAAAGTAAGACATATGAAAAAATAACGTTTTTTTTTTTTTTTTACAAATGAAGCATGAGCAGACACTGCTTTGCATCTTATAAACACAACCAAGCCTTAAAAAACACTCTGGACCACCTCTTTAAAGTTACAAATGTTGTATGTTTTTGTCCCCGAATGCTTTTAACTCTCTTGAAAAGCCTTAATAACACATGCAAATGATCAAGTTTCACTTTGTTATTGTAATACTTTGCAATGACTTCTGTATTCTCAATTGTTTATCAACTATAACCCTAACTCAACTATTCATATCCTGCGATGTGACTATTGCGGACTCACACATTGCGATATCGATGCTGAAACTTAATTTTTTGCAGCCCTATTAAACAAACTTTAATTTACACAAGCTAACTTATGTAGTTGTTTTTATTTGGTATAAATTTAAACTGGTGACGCGGTGGCGCAGTAGGTAGTGCTGTCGCCTCACAGCAAAAGGTCGCTGATTCGAGCCTTGCCTGGGTCAGTTGGCGTTTCTGTGTGAAGTTTGCATATTTTCCCTGCATTCATGTGGGTTTCCTCCAGGTGCTCCGGTTTCCCCCACAGTTCAAAGACATGTGGGACATGAATTGGGTAGGCTAAATTGTCCGTATTGTTTGAGTGTGAATGAGTGTGTATGAATGTTTCCCAGTGCTGGGTTGCAGCTGGAAGGGCATCCGCTGCAGAAAACATATGCTGGACATACCTGTTGAGAGTGTTGTCACTAACGGCATCTCTCTTTGGTATAAGAATAGCAGTGTATCTGACAAGAACACCATTAAGAAGATAATAAAGTCATGCTAAAAGGTCCATTGGTGTTAAAATGGCATCTATTGTGGAACTGCATCAACAACGTTGTCTGTCTATAGGGCAAATAGCATTTTAAGGGATTCAACTCGCTTGGGAATTGTCTGCTCAAGCTCACGTCATCAGGCAGGCATTGCAGAAGCCTGAGGAGCAAATCAGTATGGTTTAGTTTTTATCCTGTAATTATAAGACTTTTGAATAATGCTGTATTTTAAATACTATTGATAGCTAGTATGTAATTTTACATCAACAAATAGTTAAACTAGCATAGTTTGTTAGAATTACAACTATTATAACAAATTGTGCAATATTTAGGGTAGTGTGGAGCACAAGTAATGCAGGGTTAAATGTAACAATGTAAGTTTTAAGGTGTTTGCTCTGGGCTATTCATGGCATGCTTCCAATGTTTTGACCACAGTGTTAGCAGACGTCTTCCTGTCAATTATTGTAAAAGTTTGGTGAAATTTAGATGAGAAACACAGGAGAAACCATTTTTGCATTTTTTATTTTTTTTATAGTCAATATTTTTTATTTAAAAAAATCTGTGAAAGTATTGTGATTATCGTCTTCTAGGCTAAAAGATGAGACCATTTTGAAAGATGTAAAAAAACACACAGTGACTGCAAGCCAGTTTTGAGGAAAACACGACACAGCAGGGTTAGTTGTAACAGGGTGTTACAATTAAGCCACACACTGATGGACACCAATTAAACCAACAAAATAATTTTTAGAATTTTGAGTGTAATGTTGAGATCTTTTCAAATAAAAATGTTTTTAATAGAAAATATAGTTTTATTATTTATTTAAATAAGTGCAATATATAATAATGGATAAATGGATAATAATGCAAATAGATTCAAATGTGTTTATCCTATAAACAAATAAATAAATAAACATTCTGTGCCATGTAGAATAAAAAAGAAATTGCTGAGGAAATATAGCTACTATTTAAAGTAAACAGAAATTAAATTAACTGTGTGAATCTGCCTTTGTAAGCATGTGTTACAACTAACCCCCTGTCTGTTATAACTTGCCCTGCAGGTAGGGTAAATAGTACCATTTTTACTCCTGGCACCCTTGGCAATACTTCACAGAAACCATAGGTCCGGTGATCATAATTTCAGTGCTCATTTGTAGGAAAGGCTTGTGTGTCAGTGGTTAAAAAAAAAAGGTCTGTCTAACCTCATTACTTTGTTCATTATTTGTCCAAAACCAAAAAGTGTTACTTTGTGCCCCGCTCTTCCCTATTTAAGTATTCACTTATTCCCTTCTGTGATTTTTTATTTTTTAATTGGGTTATATTTTAAATAACTATATTTTCATAAATTTATGAAAATATAAAAGCTTAGGATTTTTATTGTGTTTAATGTTTTTTTATGTTCTTGTTGGGTCTGATGCAACATAATTTCATTCTGCATTACAATTTATTGAACGACAAAAATAAAGGAAACTGAAACTGAATAAGCACTAGTTAGCAACAGCACTATTAGTAATATGCTATCATTATCAGCTTCCTGAATCTTCCATCTCCAATAAAGACTTTCTAAGCATTCAGGAAATATATGAAAAGATTCCTTTATAAATGTGGCTGCTGTGGCTTTTTTAGTCTAGGCTATTGTAGTGTGCGCTAATAGAGAAACCTAAATGCGAAGATGCGTAATACACCGTATTGGTTCTTCTCCGCATCCGTTGTGTCCGGCACAACAACTCGAGAACCAATTACGGCATAAAAGCAGGCCCCATTATTGTGTGTAGCCAAATCTGGGGCGACTGCCAAGTACGCTGATCGCAAATTCGCTTCATTTTGGTGGACGTCTGGAGAGACCAAATCTTCTCGGTTGCCTTTGATTGGCAGTGTGAAGATTAGTCAGTTTGTATGAGAGCGCTTGGGGTTATTACTTGAATTGGTACTGCGTTTTCTGGTTCGTCCTCATCGCTTGGGTGAATTATTTGACATAAACAGGCAAACAACAAGTGAAGGGAAGTGTATGTGGAGGCCTTCTTGCTGCTAGTAATTGCCTGTTGTCTCTTGGGCTCGCTGTCTGGAGAACTGGCTGAAATTCCCACTTTATTTGCTGACAGTTGTGTAGGACGCCAGTGATGGAGAGAGTTCTGAATACCATCATTAGTCCCTGGCTGGAGAAACAAGCTCTTCGTGCTGGGAAAGAGGGACAAAACGCGCACAGAGGAGCAGAGAGGAGTAAAGCGGGGTATGGAGACGAGTGAGTCAAAGGATGGAGGTGGGAAAGCTAGATGAACCAAGAAACGGGGAGAGAGGGTAAAAATGTGCATTTAGCAAGATGTTGTTTGTGCGTGCTGCTGTCAGCTGGTGGAGAGGATCATCTTATCATCGCTCGACAACACTGACATGCAGCATTCAATATGTATTACGGATGTTAGCAACATATTGAGTCCTTCACCGTAGTGGGTGAACACATGCTAGATGAGTAATTAGAGATGACAACTTTATAAATGCCTTAATTGTTTTGTCATTAATGTTTTATTGGATTGCCAGCTCCAGCGCATATGTGATTGTGAGGGGGTGTTTAACAGGCCTACCATGAGACTTAAACCTCTTGGTTGTTTTATGGTGTTAACAAAGGCAGTTATCGTTTCTTGGAGAGTGCAGCACAAGAATTAGCACAGGATAGGACAAGATTAGCCAAGAACTGAGTATTTTTTACAGATTGATGTTTTTAAATTGTATTTAATGAAAAGTTATTAATATTCTGCCATCATTTACACACCATTGACTTGTTCTAAACCATTTTGGTGATTGTTTTGACTACAAACGTATTTTAAAAGAATTAATTTATCCATTTTCTTTTCGGTTTAGTACCTTTTTTAGTCTAGGGTCCACAGCGGATTAAACTGCCAACTTATCCAACATATGCTTTACACAGCGGATGCCCTCCCAGCTGCAACCCGACACTGGGAATCATCCATACCCACTCATTCACACACAAACACTACTGACAATTTAGCTTACCCAATTCACCTATACAACGTTTTTGGACTGTGGGGGAAACCGGAGCACCAAGAGGAAACCAAACAGAAATGTCAACTGACCGAGCCAAGACTCGAACCAGCAACCTTCTTGCTGTGAGGCGATTGTGCTACCCACTGTGCCACCGTGCTGCCTTTTAATAGAATGTATATTTTTAAATGAAGTTTTATGAACTAATTTCAAGAAGTGCACGTGATAGGATTGATTACAGCTGATCTCCCTTCAACAATCATTGCTAGGCCAATCAGATGAATTCTAGCTTCCAATAAATAAACCCATTTATACTACCTTCCTTTTCTTTGTTTTGAAGAATCCCCCATCCACCTCATCTCCCCCTTTTCTCCTTTACCAGGGGGAGCTCTCGAGACATACCTGATCTCGGACCCCCTGTCATGGTGCAAGCACCTTGCTTGGTGCTATGTGTGTGTGTGTGTTTATACAGACAGTTTGTTATAGGCTGTCTGGACTCTGTATAGCTGGATGGTTTTCAGTTTTGTTCTTGTTCAAAATCTGAACGTGGTCCCAAGAGACACAGTTAAAAAATAAGTTAAGGTTTGTGTTAACTAGAGGTTTCTGAGACTTTTATTTTAGTATGTTGATTGCAGTATGTTGACTTCTAGCTGAAACTAAAAATTAAATAGGGGCGGGGCTTTCTTATTATTCCCTCATAGCAAACTAACGGCAAAGGCTGATTTATGCTTCCGCATCAAGCGCACGAGTATGCTAAAGCACAGCCTTCGTGCTGTCGCTCAGCCCCCGTCGTGGCTGACGCTGACACGCACCTCTCAAAAAATGTAAGTACACATCACAACGATAAGTATCGCAAACTCTGTGATTCGTCGGCTTGGTCACAATGACAAGCGTGGGCGGTGCTAAGCGCCGTGAGCCTGACGGAGTGAGTGTTTACAAACGTTGAGTTCTGTGAGGGAGCTCCAGATGGAAACTTTTTGTTTTCTGTTTACTTTATGATTAAAGTTGCACATTCGCCGGTTCCCGCCTTTGAATAAGCGAGTTTTAGCTAATGTCAGCTTAAAAAAAACCCCACCCCTGAAGAAAATCGACACAGAGGAGCATAAAAACCTGCTGCCAGCTAGCGTTTCGGAAGTGTTATTGCAGAGCAACACAAACAACACGCAGAAGTATAAATGCACTGCTACATGCAAGGCAGGCACCGTGGGTCACAGCGACCACTCGACATAGAAGTATAAATCAGCCTTAAGAGGGGCGTGGTTAAGAATATTGTGGCTGAAGCCATCAAACTGATATCAACAGAGAGCCACCACTCCCAATATAGAAAATAAAATAGTCAGATTTGATTGATAGTCAAATCAAATAGTCAGATTTGATTGATGATTTCCAAAATAATAGTTTTTTCAATAGATGAACTTGAACTGAAGAAAGAATAACAATGTTCACTAGCAAAATAAACACTTTTCTTTATTTCACACAGACTTTAATACAAGAGCTCTCTTAGCTCAATAATTTGATTGAATAACATCAAGCACATGTTGTTAGTTCCAAATGGAAGCAGACACACATTTCCAAACAGTATATGAATC
Organism: Danio rerio; assembly: GCF_052040795.2. Classification (NCBI taxonomy): domain Eukaryota; kingdom Metazoa; phylum Chordata; class Actinopteri; order Cypriniformes; family Danionidae; genus Danio; species Danio rerio. The sequence goes on along the minus strand of NC_141026.1, from coordinate 44,411,047 downwards.
CATATTATGAATGTTTATTACTTTGCAGGTGTAGTAAACAGTATAATCTGATCTAATCTGCCTTTCTTTGTGTTTCAGACTCCAGCAGATCAGTGTCGGTATGTTGTAGGCAGTATACTGTGTGAAAATGAAGAGAAACCCGACGAAGAACTCCAGCGTCTATATGAGAAGTTTGGCTACAAGGTGGTGTCCTTCCCAGAGGTCACATGTGCCGTAACGTCCATGTTTCCAAACAGATGCACTCTGTCCCCTGTCTGCGGCGCTTACAGAGTCTATCCTGAACTACAACAGTATATAAAGGTAACATGCATGTTTATTATTAAATTTGACTCTACAATTTGATTGTACTTTCAATAAACAACAATGAAAACTGCTGAAAAATATAATAAATTTTACCTATTACCCAGTTATATTACTCAATTTATAGATTTCACCTAACTGCACTGCTAATGTGTGATGTGTTGCATACTTTAATTGAGTTGCAGGGTTTATTACTAGATCATTTCCAGCATCCTCTAATTGCTAATATATGATTTTTTTTTTTTTGCTTTAGTAAATTACTATTTACAACATCTTATCAAAGTTGAAACTGTCTGAACCCTGCAGTATTTATTGTAATTTCCATCCCGCTTTATGTGCCTTTACATCACTATTGGTCAATATCTGGTACTGTCCATCTAATGGAGGACCGTATAGCATGAAATGTGTAAATGGAAGGAAACGGCGTTAATAACTTTTGAATGGACTGATAACTGGATAGAGGGAAGGGAAAGAGGCTGTTAATGAGGTCAGTTTGCAATGGTTGGTGTCTAGCAGCAGGAGTTCAGTGCTGTGAGATAATGTAATGAATGATGGGATACCATGTGTGAACCATAATGACACGTGAAACTTGAGGTGCTTTACACACGAAAGAGAAGAGCACAAGGAAAGCATTAGCAAGCAGCTAGCACTGCCTTGGCAACCATCTTTGCATTGTAATTGATGTTTATATTGAATAGCCAACATGGAATGCACAACCAAATTTGGCATCCGTGTGGCTCGCAATATTGGCAAAACAGCCTGTCCTAGTTGCCGTGCTGGCACAGAACAGTCTCATATAGTTACAGTGTCATCTGTAACAGATGCTCGCTTATTTTCCTAGATGAAAGCGCAATTTGTCTTTACTATTCTTGGACACGAGGAATGTCTTGGTAAAGCTATGAAAATGATATCTGATAATAAGCATCCACTGTACAGAGCTATTGTCTTAAGGATTATGGTTTAGCATACTGGTGTATCCTAGGGGAAAAAATAGGAGGGAAATCTTTTATATCACATGCTAGTTTTGGATAATTAATAGGGCTGTCAATCGATAGTGAATGCGGTTATACTCATGGCAGGTATTATTTGGAAATTTGTTCATTTATTTTGTTAATTTGGCAACCATCAAACGTCATCCGGTAAACGGTTTGAATTTCTGGTGTCAGACATCTCAACTCTCCTGGAAGTTGTGGGAGTATCCCGCAAATGCATAGAGACTCCCAGATGCCCGCAAATGAATGATAATCTCCTGGAAATTGCACTCATCCTGTCCTTAAATACGTTGCACACCTCTCTCCATTGCATCCCTCGTAGCTCTTCAGGTCCGTCGTGTGCAACTCATCCCCACCACTCTTCAAGTACTTCTCGCGGGCACACGCCCCTACTCAGATACCAACCACTCTTAAGGCACCCAATAGCCCGCTACTTCCCGCAAATCAACTCTGTATCCCCCCCGAAATGGCTTTTACCAACTTGGGATATCTGTGGTGTTCCTTTTGGGCCAACACTTCATACTATGTTCATACATTCTACGATGTCTTAAAGATGAGATATTGTTATTTTAGAAATAATAGATTTGAAATTAACAAATTTTCTTGCTATGACTTTAATATGGTCTTATGAAATCCAATTAGTTTTTTCCCCAAAAACTCCCACCCCCAATTTAAATTTTTCTGTAATCCTTTTTTACTATTTAAATCATGAAATGTAAATAGTTTAACAGTAATTTATTAACAGTTTAAAAAAGTAAAATAGTTTTGTAAAAAGTAAATGAAAACTATTTGACATTTGTTATCACATACCAATTTATTACTTATTTACCTATACAGGGTATCTGCAAAGTCTTAAAATGTTTTAAATCTCAAAAGCAAAAATTTTGGCCTTAAAAGTCTTAAATCTACTAAAATGTTGTGTTTAAATCTTCTTCTTTTTTTTATTATTATTGTACACTGAAATAATTGACAGCTATGTTTTGGTCTATTATTGGTAGGAGTTTAAGGGTTTGTGAATGGATATATTTGAAAATTAATAAAGAAATAATCAAAAAATATTATTAAAATAACAAAAACAGTATTATTAAATGTATTAAATGTTCATTATTTTTAGATAGGGCAAGTAAAATGTTTTCTAACTGGGATATAAAAAAAATCCTTTAAAATTTATTTAAAAAATCTTAAAAAGTCTCAAATTTACCCTGCTATAACAATGTTTGAAACGCTCTTAGGTGTTTTCAACAAACACTGATCAGGTTCAGCGCGGCTGCTATGTGTTTCTCAAAGATGCGAAGTTTAAGTTAGTTTTTCAAAGATTGCTTTTGCTTTTCTTTTATTATAGAAACAGACAGATATTTCTTTTCCATTTTTTTTTTTGAAAGCGTAATTGGAACAGTGTTTATAAATATTGCATCATTTAATATAATTCCATCATCACTCACACAAAATGCATTTCTGTCTTTCTATTTGTCGGTTAATGAAACCATGTCAAAGATCAGGCGTTTGTAGATTAGTTAAATTAGGTTTTGAAAAGGATTTAATCTGGAAATTGGACAATTCTCTGATAATTCATGTAAAATAATGTTGTACGGTATGTCTTGATTCCATGATTGCGTCTGTGATTTTTGCATCATGGAAAGTGTCGTCTCTTGGGTCTTCATCTGGACTACCTGCTGTCATATGGTTTCAGTGAAAAACTGGCTTTTTTTAATGGCCAGTTAAATAAGGTTTTCAGAAAATTAAGGGAATTGCCAGATCAACACAAATACATGTAGGAAAAGTCAGTTCAAATTCTCATAAACAGAGAAACACTGCATGCCAAGAACCTTACCCTGTTCACCACTGATCTGGTGAGTAATCCAGCTGGAGTGATGAAGCATTTATCCATAGATATTCTCAGCATTGTCTAGTCCTCTTGTATGTTTTGTCTGTAGTTGAATAATGAGGGATATTGGGGGACTTGAATGAGTTAGTGATGTCTTAAAGATGAGATATTGTTATTTTAGAAATAATAGATTTGAAATTAACAAATTTTCTTGCTATGACTTTAATATGGTCTTATGAAATCCAATTAGTTTTTTCCCCAAAAACTCCCACCCCCAATTTAAATTTTTCTGTAATCCTTTTTTACTATTTAAATCATGAAATGTAAATAGTTTAACAGTAATTTATTAACAGTTTAAAAAAGTAAAATAGTTTTGTAAAAAGTAAATGAAAACTATTTGACATTTGTTATCACATACCAATTTATTACTTATTTACCTATACAGGGTATCTGCAAAGTCTTAAAATGTTTTAAATCTCAAAAGCAAAAATTTTGGCCTTAAAAGTCTTAAATCTACTAAAATGTTGTGTTTAAATCTTCTTCTTTTTTTTATTATTATTGTACACTGAAATAATTGACAGCTATGTTTTGGTCTATTATTGGTAGGAGTTTAAGGGTTTGTGAATGGATATATTTGAAAATTAATAAAGAAATAATCAAAAAATATTATTAAAATAACAAAAACAGTATTATTAAATGTATTAAATGTTCATTATTTTTAGATAGGGCAAGTAAAATGTTTTCTAACTGGGATATAAAAAAAATCCTTTAAAATTTATTTAAAAAATCTTAAAAAGTCTCAAATTTACCCTGCTATAACAATGTTTGAAACGCTCTTAGGTGTTTTCAACAAACACTGATCAGGTTCAGCGCGGCTGCTATGTGTTTCTCAAAGATGCGAAGTTTAAGTTAGTTTTTCAAAGATTGCTTTTGCTTTTCTTTTATTATAGAAACAGACAGATATTTCTTTTCCATTTTTTTTTTTGAAAGCGTAATTGGAACAGTGTTTATAAATATTGCATCATTTAATATAATTCCATCATCACTCACACAAAATGCATTTCTGTCTTTCTATTTGTCGGTTAATGAAACCATGTCAAAGATCAGGCGTTTGTAGATTAGTTAAATTAGGTTTTGAAAAGGATTTAATCTGGAAATTGGACAATTCTCTGATAATTCATGTAAAATAATGTTGTACGGTATGTCTTGATTCCATGATTGCGTCTGTGATTTTTGCATCATGGAAAGTGTCGTCTCTTGGGTCTTCATCTGGACTACCTGCTGTCATATGGTTTCAGTGAAAAACTGGCTTTTTTTAATGGCCAGTTAAATAAGGTTTTCAGAAAATTAAGGGAATTGCCAGATCAACACAAATACATGTAGGAAAATCAACACAAGTGGAAGAAATCTAAAATGTTTTTAAATTTTGATCAGTGTCCAGATATAAAAATAGCTTGGATGTCAATAAATAGGATGAATCAGGGACCTCGAAATTTAGAAATCTTTTTCTATTTTTATTTCCATTTTATCGTACAGATATTATTCATATTGTGGTCTTACAAATCTATTTAAAAAAGGTATTACCTGTAAACATTTCATTTACAGTACTCATTATATTGTTTAGCAATAGCTAAAACTATGATGTAAGAACAGTGAAAGCAGTCCATTTCCCTTGACCATTCAATACTTCTTTTTTTTAATTTGCTTTCTCTTCAATTTTTCCATCTGTAACTCTCTCTCTCTCTTCCTCGCTCACACACACACACACACACACACACACACACACACACACACACACACACACACACACACACACACACACACACACACACACCCACACACACACACACACACACACACACACACACACACACACACACACACACACACACACACACACCTCGTTTCTACCTTGGCTAGTCTGACAGCTTATTAAGAGTAGTGCAATAGTTACATGAGCAGTTCAGTGTAGGAGTCAGCACAAGATGCATGTTGCATTATGAGAGAGTGTGTGTGTGAGCAAGTTTGTAATGTGATGTATGTGGAGTGGCAGAGTGTACAAAGTTGGGACCCAGCAGATGAATAATGGAGAGACATTCATAAATGCACGTGTGTGTAGGCAGGGACATGTCTTTAGGATGATTTATTGAATAAGGTCTGGCAGAAGTTCAGACTGCCGTTTGCTTTATTATGGACGTAAAGTAAGACTTCCTGCAAAAGACCTCTGTACTCCCACCACTGACACATGGAGAATGGACTACATTTAAACCACAAGCTAGATAAGACGCGTAAATCATCAAAGTGCCTGATATGTCTGATGTCTAGTGCTCTCTAGACTAGAGAGTGTTTGCTGTTGTACACTTGAACAGATCAGCCCTCAAAACAGTACAAATTGTTTCATCCAAAATGTCTAGAATTACCTTCTTCTGAAAGCAATAATGCATTGCTACTGTCTAGCAGGTATTGTTTGTTGTCATATTTTTGCGAGCAGTGTTTTGTTTACAACTGTCAATAGTTTTGTTTTTTAGTAATTTTGAAAAATCAGAAACTGGGACAAAATAAACACTTAAGTATGTACACTACCTGACAAATAAATAACAGCAAATAATAACTTGACTTCTAGATAATCATTTGGTATCAGAAGTGGCTTATATGAAAGGCAAAGGCCTCTAGTTTACGCTTATTTTACCAAAACAAAAAAGATCATGCCTTGATTGTTATTATTTAATTAGGACAGTAAAGTCTGACTTTGCTTAGACAAAAGTCTTGTCACTGAACAGAACTAATGTGCTGTATAGAATATAGAGTCATGGTTCAGCGGAAAAGGCCTTAATATTGTGTATGACTCCCATGAGCTTGGAGGACCGCATCCATACATCTCTGCAATGACTCAAATAACTTTATAATAAAGTCATCTGGAATGGCAAAGAAAGTGATCTTGCAAGACTCCCAGAGTTCATCAAGACTATTTGGATTCATCTCCAATGCCTCCTCCTTCATCTTACCCAAGACATGCTCAATAATGTTCAAGTCTGGTTATTAGGTTGGCCAATTCTGGAGCACCTTGAGCTTCTTTACTTTCAGGAGCTTTGATGTGGAGGCTGAAGTATGAGAAGGAGCGCTATCTTGCTAAAGAGTTTGTCCTCTCCTGTGGTTTCTAATGTAATGGGCAGCACAAATGTCTTGATACCTCAGGCTGTTAAAGTTGCCATCCACTCTGCAGATCTAGCGCACGTCCCCATACTAAATGTAACCCTAAACCATGACTTTTCCTTCACCAAACTTGACTAACTATTGGGAGAATTTTGGGTCCATGGGTCCATATATATATATATATATATATATATATATATATATATATATATATATATATATATATATATATATATATATATATATATATTAGTTTTTTTTATTTAAAAGTATTATATTTCAACACACACTTTTTATAAGTTTTTTTTTTTATATTAACTCTTCTTGGATATAACTGTTTAATAAAACCTTTTAACTAAATAAATTCCAAATTATTGGCTATATTCACCAGGATATTTATAAAAATATATATTTTCAAAAAGTATAAAACTCACTTATCCTGAGCACTGTATATTCATTACTATTCCAATTAGGTATATTAAAATGTGGTCAAAAACTGTTTCTAGAAATAAACTTTAGCTGAAGTATAATGAATTAAAAAAAAAAAAACATATGTTTTTGCTGGTTGGCAAGCAACATTTTTATTCATGTTGACACTGTAAAAATGCTGGGTTCCACCCAATCGATTTGTTTATGGATAACATTAAGGAATTAAGTTAACTTAGTTGACTAGTTTGAACAAATTTAAGTAGATTAAACACAAAACAATTAAATTGTCCCCCCAAAAACCTTAATAATTGTGTTGTTCCAGCTCATTTTAAATCCTTAGTTTGAACAAACAGCAAAAGTAATTTTTGAGTGTTTGTTAACATACTAAAGCAACAAATTCCAGTTAAACTAAAGCTAATAAATAAAATGCATTAAATATATCTTAAAGATCTAATTCCAAATACTTACAATTTACTTCAGTCTATTTATTATTTATATATTTTGTATTACAATATATCATTCATTCATTCATACATTTTTTTTGGGCTTAGTCCCTTTATTAATCTGGGGTCACCATAGCGGAATGAACCGCCAACTTATCCAGCACATGTTTTATGCAGCTGATGTCCTTCCAGCTGCATCCCTTCTCTGGGAAGCATCCATACACACTTATTCACACTAATACACTACAGACAATTCAGCCTACCTAATTCACCTATACGGCATGTCTTTGGACCTGGAGGAAACCCACGCGAACGCAGGGAGAACATGCAAACTCCACACAGACACCAACTGACTATGCAACCTTTTGCTGTGAGGCGACAGCACTACCTACTGCGCCACTTTGTCGCCTCTATATATCAGTAATACTAAAATAATGTTGCAGGAGGGAAAAGGATACTTTGAGTTGCTGCAGTACAGTACAACTGAAAAACTCTAATATTCAACAGTGAGCCTGTAAATAATGTATTTTGTGTTGACCTATAGACAGATAAAAAAAAAACAAATAACATTTTGTCCCTTAGGTTCTGTTAGTGAAACCAAGATCGAACAGTTCTTTGCTATTAAAGTCATTTCATTGTCCACAGAATCGGCTAATTATACAAATGGCGTAGTAAAAAATCTAAATATCACCCAGCCTTTGCTTGTGTCTCTAGTTGCTATAAATATCCCATGGAGTGGACATGTGTTGGGAATGGCTTCTGTCGGTTCTCTGTCGAGCGGGCAGTTGGCACGGAGAGGTTCGGTCTGTTGTGGCACAGGTCAGACACCGAAGTTGCTCCTCTGCCAGCTCTAGACATCCCTTTTTATTATCTCCATTGACAAATGCCTTCTCTTTATTTCTCTCCCACACACTCCTCTGTCTTTGTATTGGTCCCTCGGTTCTTTTTTTTTTGTATCAGATAAATCAGTTGTGTTGTCCACCCTCTATTGACAGAAGACACTGACACATTCTTCTCAATCTGCTGAGAGGCTGAGCCTTTGCTGTCGATGATAACACACAAACACACACAAGCAAACACACACACACACACACACAGACCATCTGTTAAACAGCGAGAGGGCAGAATCTCCTGCACCCACACAGGAGTTCGTCCTCAGAAACACAGCGTACACTGAGTATGTGGGCAGTCCCATTACACCTTAACAGTGATTTCAAGCTGTGTGTATGCATGCGTGTGTGTATGTGTGTGCGTGTATGTGCGTGTGCATGTTTCTGCTGTGTGTGTGCTTGCGGTGTGTATGTGTGTTTGTGTACGTGCATGCGAGTGCGTGTGTGGATCCAGCAGACGGCTGGATGTCAGGGACTTGACTAAGCCCATTAGAAGAGGTGATTTGAAGAAGAGAGGGATGAGAGAAGGGCTTGATGAACAACATTAGGGGGATTTTGGCTGAACCCCCAAAGTTTTCCCTTAGCACACTTCTGTTTCAGTGCTAGAGTCCAAACTCCAAATGCTACATTTTAATCCAATTAACAAGATCCCGGCTGATCAGCTCAACTCCATGCTAGAGTTGTGTGGATGACATTCAAACTGTTTCCTGCCCAAAAAAAGGGTGGGGAAGGGGGGTAGGGGGTTGATTTCTTTATTTTATAGTGTAATAGTGCCTAGAACACTGCCTTGTTGTCGTCCTGACATGATAAGAACATGGATGTATTATAGGTTTAGCAAAGGACTCCATTGTAAAAATCTGTTAATTAAGAGTTTCCATACTTTGTGATTCGCAAGTGTTTTCAATTTATTTATGGTTGTGAATTGCATTATAGGACCTTGATCTCTGCTCTGTCGACTCTTGATATTGAAAATTCAACTCTAAACTTTAACAAACTGTCTTTTAATGAGATTTTAGTAGTTTGAAATAATACAATGTTTAAGAAAAAGTATATAGAGAAAGTCTGTAATATAACAGAAAATGTACTAGTGGTTTATTACAAGATTTTTGTTCTATACAAATAACACCAACCCAGACAATATATCACTTTAAAGTATTAAAATGTCAATAAAGTTTCTTTTTCAAACTTGTCAAGGCTAAAAGTTTTTAGAAGAAAGATCAAGGTCCCGTAATGCAGTTTATAATCATAAATAAATGGTAATCCCAAAATATGGAAAACTGCAAATTTTTTTACAGTGTATTGTATGTAAAGCCAATCTAGAGTGTCATTCATTGTTTGGGCTTGTTTGATCGAAATCAGCTACTTTAAATGAATAAATGTGATCTACTAAACAAAACCCTGTCCAGTAGTTATATATTCATTCATTCATTCATTTTCTTTTCGGCTTAGACCCTTTAATAATCAGGGGTCTCCACAGCACAATAGACCAGCTGTCAGGGTTGGTGAGGGGAAATGGGGAAAAAGGAGCGAGGACTCAAGTGCAGGAATAATGGGAATTTATTAAATAATAAAAATAAAATAAAATGCAAAATAAACTAACAAAACATTAAAACATTAACAAAACATTAACAAAACAAATGCATACACATACAAACAGGACTAGGCAGGCTGGCAAGGATGAGGACTGGACACACGACAGGACAAGACTTCAAACAACAACATGTGATGACGAACTGGCACAGGACAGCAAAAGTGAGGGGTATATAAACTGTAGAAAATTAACACACAAACAGGTGAACACAATTAACTAATAATGGGTTAACAAGGAGGGTGGGACAAGACAATAGACGGGAGAGCGCATGACACAGAGAGACAACACAAGCCATGCACTCACTTAACACGACAAGAACATGCAGCCAATGAGAGAACTCATTAACAGCATGTTCATGACAACAAACACAACACTGAAGCACACGACAATAGCACGTGACCACAATGTAAACACCAAGCCACGTGCTTTGACAAGAGACGCAAGACACGAGCACACGATAGATAAACACCTTACCGTGCGCTCACACATAAGCAACGCGCATGCTTCATCTCAGCGCCAACCAAAACTGAAACCAACTAGACGGAGGCGCCGAGAATAAAGCAGCGCGCTGCTGACAGAACAAACACAAACACTAGTACAAGAGCGCGCACGTCTGAGGGACGCAGAACGTGCGCGGCCACATCAAGTGGCAGCGCGCACACTCTGCGTACACCCACGACGGCGCGCGCGCGCACACAGAGACAGAAACAGGACCAGACATGGAGTAGTGTCAGAGCTCTGCCACCAAAACAAGAATTTACAAGATTAAAGTGGCAGAACCCTGACACCAGCAACTTATCCAACATCTGTTTTACGCAGCGTATGTCCTTCCAACCTCAATCCAACACTGGAAAACATCCATACACTCTTGCAGTCGCACACATAAACTACGGACAATTTAGCTTATGCAAACTCCACACAGAAATGCCAACTGACCCAGCCAGGACTCGAACCTTCTTGCTATGAGGCAATTGTGCTACCCACTGCGTCACCAGTATATATATATATATATATATATATATATATATATATATGTGTGTGTGTGTGTGTGTGTGTGTTTACATGTACTTTGTGTTATTTGGTCTCTACCTGAAACATTTGTGTTCTACTAGTTGCACATGTTTTTATTTTGATTTAGGAAAATATATGTCATTTTAAACCTAACCTCTCCACTGCTATCAGGTGGTGTAACTGTTAAATGAATGGTTTAGTTTCTAAAAAGTATTAATATATGTGATTATTGTCTATGCAATCCTTCAGGGAACCAATCTTTTAGGTGGATGAGCTACTAGTTATGCATTATACACATGCAAAAGTTTGTTTTTTTTTTGTCAGTAACCTTGGATTCATTTATCCATTTTTTTGAAGAGGCATTAAGAAGATATAGTTAAGACTTTCAAACAAAAACACTTAAAAAAACGTCCTATTCATTGCATTAGAAGCCAAACCATCCTCTTTGTGGGTTCATCTGAGCTAATTTGAATGCTGCCATCTGAACCCTGCATTGAGATCACTAATAAGATGGGTCTTTGTGCAAACTCCATACAAGTGTTTTTAACTCTCTCTCTCTATGGACCAATACATATAAAGGATCTAAAAAAGGACAAGATGTGGCCATAAGAAGTACAAAGATTCCCTTCTTTAAACAAAAGCTTTTTGGTCCAATCTTAAAAATAACAGTGAGAATGCGAAGCAAACCAGAACTAATTGATTAATTGATATTGATATGATTTTCTTTGTTGGTCTGTGAACTGAACTTAACTGAACTATACATTTGAACAAACCTACAGTGTCTTAGTAAGGCAATCAAATGCTTGATTTGAGTGACATAATTGTAACACAAACTGTGGTTCAGTTTTAGACTGAGTTATTGATTGAAATATTAATTATTTAGCAATTTTCCAAAACAACCAGCTCTGAAGTGCTCATAACAAAACTATTTAGCTTAATCATAGCTGAATCTCAGCCTAACATGTTGTAATTTGCAAAATATTTAATTATATACAAATATAAGTTCATTTGCAGAACTTTTGATGAGGCAATACCTGTTTCCATGGTAACAGTGATCCCTCTGCTTAGTGGATATGTCTTCATCTTTATAGGTAGTTAATCTCAAGGAATTGTGGCTATGGTTGGGTTTTTAATGTTTATGTCTTTACATATTTTAATATAAAAAATCTACTTCTATATATTTTTTTTCTCCCCGATCGAACTGGGGTGCTTTTTTATACCATTTTGGTACAAATACATCATCTTTGTAGATTGATATTTCAAGGCTGTACTGGTTTTACATTCCTAAATTGTATCTAGTGTATGGCTACAAAAAGTTTGTATTTGAACATTTATTTCAGTGCATCACCATGTCCAATTTATGCCCACAGGTGCATTACTTGCTCTGTTCAATAGTTTCACAAAACGTTTAGGATAATCAGTACATATTTTCTCTGGATGTGCATAGTCCTTACAATAGGTGTGTTATTAATTGCACACAAATTGATCTCTGGTTGACTCCGCCCACCTTGGCAGTTTCTGTTTCCCTGTAGTCTGATGAGCTCATGAATAATGCAGCTCTGTCCCTCCCCATCGTCTTTGATGTTATTATTTGTTAAATTAAACATGGAAAATTGTTTGCGGTTGTACATGACATGCATGTTTAATAAGCCTTCCACTGGGTTTGCAGCTGGAAGAGAAACGCAGTAAATCTGAGGGGCAAAAAATGGATCCAGTAAAACATATGAATGGATTTGAGTATATGGGCAGATATTGTAGCCTCTGTAGATTTTTTTTACCTTGCACCTTTTTCATTCATTCAGTCTCTTTATTAATCTGGGGTCACCACAGCAGAATGAACCGCCAACTTATCCAGCACGTTTTTACACAGCGGATACCCTTCCAGCCAAAACCCATCTCTGGGAAACATCAACAAACACTCATTCACACACACTCATACACTAGTTTGAAAGTTTTTAAATTAAAAATTACAGTTAGTTAGTATTTTGGGCACAGTAATGGTTAAATTGAGTATTTTGTCATGACATATTTATATGAACTTACACTGGATGACATTTTCTTTCCAAAATCATAGTATGATAGTCTTTATTTTTTGTTATTTAACACATTCTCTTGACCCATGTACATTATACACACATTATTATTACTTGTAAAATTACCTTGGAAAAAAAAATCTGTATAATTTATATATAAAAATATATTATTCCTAATTATGAGGATTAATAATAATAATAATAATAATAATAATAATAATAATAATAATAATAATAATAATAATAATAATGATGATGATGATGAGCCCCTTAACTGGAAGTAAGTGAGATATGATCTGTTATTATGAGGGTTTTAACTTCTACGAGTAACTGACTGCTGTTATTGTATTAAGTGGATCTTGTTCTGATACAGTCAGCTCGAGAGGAGATGGAGATAGAAACTGACCACAGGCTCCTCTTTTATGCTGGATTGGCCCTCTAGAGGGAGTGTGTGTGGGTGTGCTTTCAGACAGGCTGTTTCGAGCTGTTTGATCCTCACAGGTCGTCCTACATCTTTAATGAGACCCTATCAACCCTCCCTCCCTCCCTCACTCATGGCGCTCTCTTTCTTTACCTTCCCCTGGACATATTTACACCTGATGTTAACATCTGTTCTCAGCCTCTGAGAGTTTTCAAAACATGCAAATGTATACACCGCCTGTTCTTAACATTGGGTTTGATATTTCACATTTCTGTCTGCTTAAGTTTTTGTTTATTTGTTTAAAAATGCAATATAAACAGTGTTGAATATATACATATCTAAAGTAACTGTTTAGTGTTTTAAATGTTTTAAAATGTAAATTATTCTGGTTAATTGTTTAAAGACATTAATCCAGTCTTTTAATTTGACATGATACTTCAGAAATCCTTTTGATAGGCTGATATCCAATAGAACGTTCAAATAAGCAGCTTTACCATACTTTTTGACCACGTTAAGGGATTTTTGTTGAATAAAAGTGTTTATTAATTTAAAAAAAAAATCTTATTTCAGCAGGCAGTTCTAAATATTATTGAAAACAGAGTCTGATGGTTCTTGTGAATATCACTGTAGGTCATGCTTCTTAGAATATGGAGTTAAAAGCTAGCTGTGAATATTGTTGTATTAATTAATCTTGGCTAAATTAATTATATATTTTTAAGTTGGTAAGCATTGGAACAAAAAATTTAATTCATTTGATTATTCATTTTCTTTTTGGCTTAGTCCCTTTATTAATCTGGGGTCGCCACGGTGGAATGAACCGCCAGCATATGTTATGAACCGCCAGCATATCCAGCATATGTTTTTACGCAGCGGATGCCCTTCCAGCTACAACCTATCTCTGTGAAACATCCATACACACTCATTCACACTCATACACGGACAATTTTGCCTACTCAATTCACCTGTGTACCGCATGTCTTTGGACTGTGGGGGGAAACTTGAGCACCCGGAGGAAACCCACGCGAATGCAGAGAGAACATGCAAACTGCACACAGAAATGCCTGCTGACCTAGCCGAGGCTCAAACCAGCGACCTTCTTGCTGTCAGGTGACGGCACTTTCTATGCCTGAAATTAAATTAATGTTAATTATAAATGTTAATTGTATGCAGAATAATTTTTTTGTTATGTAACTCACTTTACTTGTTATGTAAATTATATAATATTCAACAATATTTAAAATATTGTAAGATAATGTAATTAAAAATATTTTCACAATCAGAGCACAAAAACAATAAAAACATCACTTTAATTTTTTCCAAAATTTAACAGAAGCATTTTGAATCAAACTACGGCTGCATAATATTCCATAAAATGATTGTTATCATGATAATAGCATATGCAATGTACTACACTCATTCACTAATTCATTGTGTTTTAAAGACTAAGGGCTCTATTTTAACGATCCAGGCGCACAGTCTAAAGCGCAGGGTGCAAGAGCATTAAGGGCGTGTCCGAATCAACTTTTGCTATTTTAAGGACGGAAAAATACTAACAGGGTCTAACTGGCTTGAGCTTATTCTCTTAATGAGTTATGGATGTGTTTTGAGAATAAACCAATCAGAGTCTCATCTCCCATTCTCTTTAAGAGTCAATTGCGTCGCGCCATGGCCCATTTGCTATTTATATGGCGGACTCTGTAAGAGGAAAGACTGAACGCTTCACTAGCGAGAAAACAGTTAAACAGTTCTGCAGTGCCAGAATAAAGAATGAGCCTCCTCTAATTGGTCTTTACTTTTACTTTCTCTCTTTCTTGGATAAGGAAGCAAGTTGTATGCACAGATATCCATTAGCCTACATAATAAATTTTGTTTGTTAAGCTTAAAGATTTGTTTCAAAACTATTCCTAATTTCAGTTTTAATTTCCAGCAAACTAACAAATGATCAATATTAACATAATATGTTCAAAAAACTGAATTACATCCAAACACACATGCTGTGCCCCATATGGTCCAAAACCTGACAGCTGGACAAATCTAAGCTTGTTTTTAATAAAACAAATATAAATATGCATATAATAAATAACACTACTACTAATAATAACATTATACAAAAGCAAATTGGAATGAATAAACTGAAAAAGCCCCACGGGATGAAGAAGGCATGAAGGTAGTGGTTTTTATATTTATGTAGAAAATAATAATTTTTGTAAAATTTTATTCCTTTAACTTTTTTTTGTAAAGATATTTTAGTATTGCTGTACATCCTGTTTGTTTTAAGTGATGTGTAAGAGAGAAGCACAACTAACAGGCTTTGTGCTGGGCTTTAGACCTGCTCTCAGATGGTCTATTGCACAGTCTATTTTAGTTTCTCAAAATAGCAATGCGCCTTAAAACGCCTCTTATCTAGACCGAAACATCCATGAGTCCACAAAGTGATGCAAATGGATTTGCTATTTAAACAATGTGGCAGAAAACGGGAAAATTAAGGTTGCGTTGGTCTGAAAACAGCAATATGTCAGGGCAAACATGTCTTGTACCTTATTGCGCCGGGTATATATATAGGGCCCTAAATGTTTGCATCTTGACACTTTTTTAGTCTGAAATAGAATTAACTTGTTGTTGAGGCAGGGGGTTAATCATGGATGAAAGTGAAGAGCGGAGGGGTTGTGCGGGTTCCTGATAATATCTCTGTGGGCCCCCTAAATGTACAGGCTCTTAATCGTCCTAACTCCCCTTTTAATCCCAGTTGCACGTTCTGTCTTGTTGATATTACTATACGTCTTACTACGAAGACATGTTAATACATGACTGTCAATCCATTCCTTGGGCGGGGAAACCGCACTCCTATGTCACATTGTGGTGGGCCTCAAAATGGGATGGATTTAGATCTTATTTTAACATCAGGAAATTTTTTAAAAAAGAGACTTATATCTCTACAGTATGACTGTGGACACACTATACCTACACACAGTTCTGTCCAAACAGCTTCAAAAAATGACTTTCATCATAGATGCCCTTTAACATAAAATTTTTCAAAATAATAAATAAATGATTAAAAACCAACCAATAAAATTAGCATTTTTTGAGGGAAATGTAATATTGAAATAAATATCATTATCGCAATACTCAATAACATCACATATTTTTCCAGTATCATGCAGTCCAAAATTAAACCACAACTTTTTCTAATAAAGCAAAATATACCCTAAACAATTAGCGACATAAGAAGTGGAGAAAGACATTTAAATAGATAGCATCTGTAAGCTTAGCACTTGTAATTAGATGGATGTTAATAGTCAGTGTCTTTCTCCCTTTTAGCTTGTCTGTCCCTCTCGCTCTCTCTCAGTAAAACTAAGTATATGGTTTCTCTAACAGACCCGGTGGCTTCAAATTGCCCAGCATTCAGCAAGAATCAACTACTCTATTTGTGCGGCCCATTAAACTATTCTTGTCTTTGTCAGTGAGAAAGGGACAAAAAAAGAGAGTTCTCATTCGAACACTTCAGTCATTCAGCCAGTCACTTAATCAGTGAGTGTGTGTCCACATATGCATTCTAGTTAGGATACAGCCGTATGCCAGACAGAGCTTTATAATTGATAGTGTTTCTGGAGCATTGTGAAATGTGTGTGTGCTTATGTTTGTGTGTGAGTATGTGTGTGTTGTCGTGGACTACATCTGTATGTTATCATGCAACACTAAGGCATGAGCCAGAAGCAAAGACGTGTCTATCACAGCAATGAAGCATGGTGGGCTTTGTAGTGAATGCTTAAGATCCAGTCTCGGATATGCTCACGTATTCGCTTTCTTCTTGAGGTTAAGGAAAGTTCAACCGAAAATCCCTTCAGGCGAGAGTGATTTGCAGGACAGATAAATACGAAACTGATCTAAATATAGTGCAGTTTGGGGCTCAGGCTTATTTTGTTTTAGTTTACCCTCAAAAATTTATCCAAAAATATGTTAATCAGTAGTAAACAATACATTACATTGATGTTTGTTGGATTGTTTCAAAAAATCAAATGTGTTTTATTAGTTTTATAACAAGGAACAGGTTTCGCTTGCATTACTTTATATTTACTATAGTATTTTTGCATAAAAAGATGGTTGTATACATTTTATTCTTTTCTCTACTCTTGGATTGAGAAGTTGTCAATGTCAAGCTTTGAATAAGTTGTTCAGAGAGGCCAGTCTAGCTTAAGACAAGTTATAACTGTGTATGAATAAATGATAAACGGTTATTAAAACGGATTATATAAGGCGTGTTATATTTGACATTTTTATATATGTGGAAAAGTAGACCTTAATATATATATCATGCCACAGCAGCTAGTAAAGTATACAGTTCACACACCACAAAGGGATAGCTCACCCAAAAATGAATATTTCCTGATCATACTTATACGCATATGCATGCAATCACACCAGTGTGATTAAAATGTTCAGTGCATCAAATAATCAGCTGCAAAATTCAAATCTGCTTTTTCCACTATGGCTGGTACTGTTTGTCACAAATCACACTTTATCAGTCATCTCAAACTAACAGTTTAGTTTAACTTATTTTAAGTGTCTGAAATTAAAACGCACATACGTTGAAAAAATGATTAATTGGATTTATTAAATTTTCTTAAGATAACAGGTTGCAAACAATTTATGTGGACCGAATTTAAACAAACTAATTAAATTAAGTAATGTTCAACTTTATTGGTTTAAAATTTTCTGCAACCAGTTACTGTCACGGTTGGTGTAGGGGAAAAGGAGTGAGGACTCAGGTGCAGTAAATAATGGGTCTTTATTAATAATAAAATAAAAATAAAGGCAAAACAAACTACACAGAAGGAAAACATTAATAAAACAAATAAACAAGCAAGCAAACTAAATAACTAGACTGGGCAGGCTGGCAGGGATCATGACTGGAGAACAGGACAAGGCAGGAAACGACGACGAACTGGCACAGGACAGCAGACATGAGGGAAATATAAGCAGAATTAATTAACACATAAACAGGTGAACATAATTAACTAATAATGGGTTAACAAGGAGGGTGGGACTAGACAACAGACCGGAGAGCACATGACACAAAGAGACAACACAAGCCATGTGCTCACATAAATTGAGACTAAAACACACAGCCACTGAGAGACTCATTAACCGCGTGTTCAAACACTAAAAGCACACAACAAAAGCACATGGCCACAATGTAAACACCCAGTCACGTGCTTAGACAATACCAACATAAACAGACGCAAGAGACGAGTACACAATAAATGAAAACACCTTACCGTGCGCTCACATATGCAATGCGCATGTTTCATCTCAGCGCCAACCGAAATCAAACCCAATCAGACTGAGAAGCTGAGAATGAAACGGCACGCGACGGTGCCCATACAGAAACACACATAATGACAGAAAACGAGTGCTCGACCTGAGAAAACTTAAGCCGAGAACACCAGGACAGGACAAGACAGATCTAGTGTCCGGACTCTGCCACCAAACCTAGAATTTACAAGACCAGAGTGGCAGAACCCTGACAGTTACCTTAAAAAATTAGTAATCCAATGAATAATTTTTTTCAGTGTAGCAAAACAATATTTTGTGAAATACAAACTGATGTCTACTAGATGTGATTACGTTACTAGAAAGTAAACTCTCTCCAAGTTAAACAGACACTTTTTAAAATGTCTTTCAGGAGAGGTTGATAAATTAACATGTTGTAAATCCAGCAGCTCTTATCTCTCCACTGAAGCGCAGACTAACATGTCGCCCCCATAACCCATCATAGATCAACTATATGATCATTATTAAGCTGTTTACATGAAAAAATAAATAATCATGCATTTATTTGATAATATCAGATAGAAATAAGATAAGATATGTAGAAAAAGAGAGAATCATATATGTATAAATCTTCAGGGCTGGGGCGTTTGATAAATTTTCCCCATCTACATGGAAACTTTAACGTGAGAAAAAATAAAAATAAAAACTCACACTGGGAGGTCAAACTTGCATGTAAAAGGGTTAATTTATATATTGTTAGACCAAGCAAGATGTAGGTGACTTTTTTCCCTCTGTAGAATAATAAAGAAGATTTTTAGCTGACATTTGTCAAAATATTGTCTGTGTGTTGCACTGACGCAAAAAATATTATCTAGATTTTTTGAATGACATGAAGGTGACTAAATAAAAACAGAGCCTAAGTTGTTGTGTCCATTCATATGTTTTGAAGACAAAAAAATGCCATTGTGATTGAAACAGTGTAACTCATGTTGCGTTGTATACAGACCAGTAATCCAGAAGATTGTATAGATCTGTAGGATTTGTTTTAAGCCAGTTTTCCATTCACTTTCTTCTGTTTTAAGGTGGTAAGTTGGTGCTGATGGAAGTGAGAGCCAGAGGGAGTGTGTTTGAGGGGTCAAACCAACGCCCTTACACATTAACACTGCATAAATCAGTCTCTGGCACCTCAAAATCCATGCCAGCACATACACACACATACACATCACACGGCTGAGAATCTTTTCCTTTGAATTATTTAATATTATGAGCTATAGTTTAAGTTTGTCTGCTTAATAATTATTCTAAAAAATGCTTACTTGAACAACAGAAATGTTGCACAAGAGCTATCAGAATCAATAGAGCTGGGTTTTCCTTAACAAACATTTTCAAAAGCAGGGTTTCTCTGTTATTGTACCTTGTGCATTTATTTATGTTCACTTATAAATTTTTTTGGAACTACTGTGTTTTTTAGACATGAAACTATGTAATTTTTTATTTATATATTTAAAACACTCATGATGCATTCCTCGTTTTTGGGTTCAGCAAAGATGCAGTCATTCATCGTTAACTGCATTCATTAAGCTAACAGTATTTGTTGAACAGTATTAATTTTTGAAGGATCATGTGACTCTTAAGACTGCAGTTGTCAGGGATGTAGGTTAGGGAGAGGAGTGAGAACTCAAGTGCAAGAAAATTATGGGTTTATTAATAAAAAATAAAACAAAACCCACCCTGAGGGGGAAAACATAACTCAAAGACGGAACACAGACTTGGCTGGGCTGGCAGGTAGGTTCAGGGCAAGACACTGCAGTAACATGAAGTACGACATATGATGAATGACAACAAACTGACATGGGACTGCAAACGAGAGGGAGCTAAAAAGGCAAAATATTTAATTTACAGACAAGTGAACCGGAAAGGGTCCCTGCGGGGTCATAAAAAGTGTCAAAAAGTCTTAAATTAAAAAATCGAAATTTATGGCTTTAAAAAGTCTTAAATTCGCTATTCTGGGTCTTAAATATTTTTGTACAGGTCTTATTTTTGTGATGTCCATGTAACACTACATCTAATGCTCATTTAAATTCTTTTTGTTGTTGTTGCTAGGTTTTTGGGGTGTTCTTTATTTCACTAGTCCAATGTGACATCGAATGTGCGAATGTGACGAATGTGACATCATCGCTGTGTTTGCGGAAGTTCGCTTTGAGTGCGCGCGACATAATTTCGGCTGGCAGAGTATGCCATTATTTCTCTGAAAAATGTCGCAAGCGCAGTTTTATAAGTCGGGAGTGCTGCAATATGAGAGAGCGAATCTCTGCTCACGCGCCGGTTTCCTTTGTTCATGGACAAATCTGCTTGCGAGCTCTCAAAACACTGGCTGCTCACGTGCGATTGATCTGCTCTCGCTCCGTCGAACTCCTTTAGTGCTTTTGCTCTCCAGAGATGCTTCAGCATACTGTAGTATCAAGAATAGTGAACTGATAAAATGAAATACAGTGTAGTTATACTACAGTAAAGTGTGTTGAATTGTAGAAAAGTATACCCTATATTGTAAAAAAAAAAAAAATTAAAGCACTGGGTAGTTTGTTTTTAATACCCTTGTTGTGTTACCATAGCAACTATAGTATTACCACAACAGAGTAATTAAAGTACTTTACTGTACTTTACAAAACACTGTACAGCAGAGACTAGTTCACTTTATTTTAGTGATAAAATGGGATTGATAGTGGGATTTATTTGAAGAGTGAATAGTACAGTAGGGTATAATACGTAATCAAGTTTTTACCTATTTTCTATCACAGTTACATTTCTGCTTGCCAGAATGACCAATAATTATTGGCTAGAAATTGCAACAGCAATGGGAAAGGAGGAAAGTTTTTGTAAAACTTTGGAAAAACCTGAGGGATAAAAAACAAAAAAAGAGGCCCCCAAAAACGTCTTCAATGATAATGATTATCTTTTTATTCGTCTGATTTTACTTTCAGTTTTTTTGACCGCCCCCTGTCATTTAAAAAAAATATCTCAATGGTGAACGTGTCAAGTATAAAAGCCTTAATCCGTTTCGTGAGTTGTGCAATGCGGTGCCAGGTGAAAGTATAAATCTGCATTAAGATGTTTGTTTTTTCTGTAGTTCAATGGTGCATTTAACCTGACTTTAGTACTGTTCAATTTAAATAACTTTATTTTACCCCTAATTTTGTGGTTTATACATTTTCTCTCGCGTGTTTTTGATATTGCGATATATAGGTCTTAAATTTAATACTTTATGGTCTTAAAAAGGTCGTAAAAGGTCTTAAATTTGACATTATGATATCTGCAGAGACCTTGCAGAATTAACTAATAATGGGTTAACAAGTAGGTTAACAAAGACTGGAGAGCACATGACACAAGGAGACGACACAAGCCATGTGCACATGTGAAAACAAGACTAGAACATGCAGCCAATGACAGAAGTTGTTAACCGTGTGTTCACACGAAACAACACTAAAGTACGCGACCAACATTTAAACATGGAGCCAAGTGCTCTACACAACACAGAAGACAAGACAGAACACAAGAAATGAGAACACGATAAATAAAACATTTACTCTGCACTCATGTTTCCGGTCCCAGCACCAACTAAAACCAAAACTAACTAGACTGAATTTCTGAGACTGAAAACACTTTGCTGCGAACAAACCACATACCAGAACGAGAGCACACATCCCAAGCACGCCCGGGCTCCACAAGTCCACGTGTCCATGTCAAGCGGGAATGCACACGGCCTGAGCACAGCCAAAATGGCACTCATACAAAAGACAAAGACAGACAACAACTCGAACCAAGTACAACTTACAAGACAGGAAACGACTAGGGTCTGGAATCTACCATCAAAACAAGAATTGACAAGACTGAAGTGGTAAAATCCTGACAGCAATAGTGAT
Organism: Danio rerio; assembly: GCF_052040795.2. Classification (NCBI taxonomy): domain Eukaryota; kingdom Metazoa; phylum Chordata; class Actinopteri; order Cypriniformes; family Danionidae; genus Danio; species Danio rerio. The sequence continues at coordinate 44,388,768 of NC_141026.1, read as the reverse complement.
GCTGAAATCCTATTTTGTCTTCACAGAATTAAATAACATTTTTAAATGAATAAAAATTGTTAAATGGTTAACAAACACTCAAAAATTATGTTGTTTTGTTTAAACTACTTATTTAAAGAAGTTCGACTATTTAAATTGAGCTGAATGAACACAATTCTTTAGGGTTTTTTTTTGCGACAGCTAAATTGTTTTATATTCAATCAATCTAAATTTGCTGAAACCTATAAGTTAACTGAATTCCTTTATGTTGTCTCAACACAAATCAATTGTGTGGAACCCAGCATTTTTTTACAGTGTGCATTTCTTTTTAGTGGGAGATCTATTAAAATCGTAACAAACAATTCTTTCTGACCCCAGACCTTAGGATGCTATAATTTATTAGCATTTATAGGTTGTATTTCTAGTTGATGGTGTCACATTAATCATTGTCTTGATTATTCCTCCATTTCCCTTCATTAATGCAGGACTGTAGAATGATGCAGAGACACTGACAGCAGTTATCTCCCGAGATATCGTATGTGCTTGAGCTTTGTTTTTTAAAGACAATGCGAGAAGCAACTGGCCTGCGAAAGATAAGCTAAATCTGCCTTTATGTTGTTTTCTGTCACCTGTAGCTCTGTTGAGTCCTCTTGTGTGGTTTGGTTCTGGTGAGATCAATCATGTAAGACTAAAGTTATCTTTTCTAGCATTTACATGACTTGACAATACCATATTATTATGCTTTTGAATGTTGACGAATGACTTAGGATTTTATCTGTCGACAGTTGACGTCATTGGATGCTAACATTTGTCAAAATTTCGGCTTTTATATTCTGCTGAACAAAGAAAATCCTCACCGAAACAGAGAACTCAATAGCTGGTAAATAATATAAAATGACAGTCATTGATTTATTTTATTTACTTCAGATGTCAAAACACCTTACCATTTTCTTACTGTGAAAGTCGATGGGTGGCCGCCAACCAGCATTTTTCAAAACATCTTCTTCTGTGTTTCACATTTTTCATAAAGGTTAAAAAAAAATCACAATAACATTTATATATATATATAAAACATAATAATAATTAATTAGGTATTTTTCATTTTGGTGTGAACTAACCCTTTAACAACAAAAACAATGATAAAACAGAGTAAATACACCAGTGCATGCATGAAAGTTAAGTAGGTTTTTTACTCCATTTTATTACTTTGTTTACGGTGATCTTTGAGGAAATCAATTATGTCATTAAGTCAAATATACATATTCATGTGTTGGGATAATGCATTACAAGTGATAATATTACCTTTCCAAATAACAAGTAACACATTAATTTAAAAAATAAGTAATAATATTTGAGTTACGTTTTTGATGTAATGTATGTAATGCAATGCAATGCAAGTTACTTATTAGTTTAATTAATTAGCTTCTAAAGTAAAATTAAAATTAAAATCATCACAATGAATCAGGCTGTCAACAAGACAATGTGTTCATTTTTTTGAATGGATCAAACAAAAGGAAAAGAGGATTGTCTCAATGGACAGTGATTTAACTTAAGACAAATAGTAAAGAAGTAGCAAACACACAGTGATTTAAACTTTCAAAAATCTGTATACGGCATGTATAGCTCTGGGGTCAGGACGTTATCAGATATAACATTATCCTAGATTATTATGGTTTGATGTGTTTTTTAAAGGTAAGTAAAGGTGTAAATTATACAGTGCATTGTTAATTGCAGAGCTCTATCTGAAAGATATCAAGCCCCAGGTAATAAAAAGTAACACAAAAGTAACATAGCGCATTACTTACCATAAAAAGTAACTAAGTAACACAACTTTTTGGGGAGTTACTCAATGTTGTTATGCATTACTACCTAAAGTAACTTTCCCCAACACTGCATGTACTGTAAGTTTAAGTTAAGTTTTGCAAATCTAATGTAGAATCTAATTTTCATTTATATTAAACCTGAGTTAAATGATTTATCCCTCTTGTACTCTTCAGTCATTTTAGACAGAAAAAAAAGATTGGTATTGGAATGGTCTAAAACTTCTTAACTTTGTTGGCAGTACCATTACAAAAATTCCATTGTTTTCAATGTGGAAAAATCCCTCTTAAAATGAAATTATTTTAAAAATGTTTGAGAGGCTGATTTGGATTTTGTTGGATTGACCACGGATATGCTTGTTGTATGGGTCAAACTATATTGCTGTATCCTGACCTTTTCTGCATTGTAAAATCATTCTTCTTAAACGTTGCATCTAACGCCCCTGTAATATTCTTAATAAGCCATCACACAGCGCCGTCCCGCATCAGTGATATTTAAAGAGCCATAAATCGCTCCCCACTTTTCTTAACAACAGTCATTAAAGTCCAAAATACAATGCTGATCTCTTTGCTCGGTGAAGCTGTGGATATTCTGATGGAGAGAGAGAAAGAGATGGAGAAAGAGAGAGAGTTGTATGTGTTGGATGTTGGCGAACGGGACGCTGGTACTTGCAGCTATAATTGTACTCTATGGGGGGCACATGTTTAGAGCACTGGTCTAGCAGTGATGATCGTAGGTATGCTGGGAGATGGCCGGAAATCACAGGCTTCTTGGGTTGTAATTAAACAATTCTTTTTGCTGTGTGGTTTTCAGCTAAATTAGACATAGGGTTTAAAATTAAAGAACTGGAAGATTTACTTTAATGCATGATGGTATAAAAAGTCTTTGTTTTTAAAAATTGATATACATCTTGTCAACTGTTAAACGGCTGATACTGTTATGTTTAAATTATTTATGTACTTATAAATGAAATGATTAGAATGAAGCCACATATCAGAGTAAAACCCCACTACTGAATGTTGTATCATCAATGTGCTGTATAAAATACATGGTGATCATTTTTGTTGCTGATATACTGCTAAAAATAAGGGATAACATTTTCTTTGTATTCTCTCTGTGCGAATTTAGAGGGAACTTCAGTGGAAATGAAGTAAACAGTCTGCCCTATTGAAAATACAATTAATCAAGATGAAATGTTTGGCAATGCTTCAGTTTAAGTAGCAATTAATACTTTTAACTAGCTTATTACCTCTCTATTATTAAGATATTAGCTGTTTATTGGTACTTATTAAGTATGATATTATTCTATATCCCTAATGCTACCCAATACCTAAAACCAACTACTACCTTATAGCTATTAATGAGCAGCAAAATAGTTTATTATGGAGCTAATTGTCTTAGTTGATGGTTTGTTAATAGTGTGAGTGGTACCCTAAAATAAACTGCGATCAAATTTTATAGATTTAGTTAAAGTTTATTTCAAAATCAATTTTATTTCGTTTACTGTACTTAGTTTTTTTGGTGATTTTATTTTTTATTATTTTTTTTCCGTTCCCTGGTATAAGTCTGTTTTCGAGTTAGTAATTTTAGACATTTTATTTATTTATTTATTTGTTTGTTTATCATAATAAAAATAGAGTATAAATCAGTAGAATGAACCGCCAACTTATCCAGCATATGTTTGACGTAGCGGATGCCCTTCCAGCTGCAACTTATCTCTGGGAAACATCCATACACACTCATTCACACTCATAAACTACAGACAATTTAGCCTACCTAATGCACCAATACCACATGTCTTTGACTGTGAGGGAAACCGGAGCACCCAGGGGAAACCCATGTGAACGCAAGGAAAACATGCAAACTCCACACAGAAACGCCAACTGACCCAGCAAAGGCTCAAACTAACGACCTTTTTGCTGTGAGGCGACAGCACTACCTACTGCGCCTCTGCATCGCCACAATAATAATAATTATTATTTATAATAATAACAATTATATAATATAATAAATATTGTCATCATCATTATTTAATAATAATAATAAAAATAATAATAATAATAATAATAACAATAATAACAACAACAACAATAATAATAATAATAATAAAAATAATAATGTCGGTATATTTATTTACTCATTATTATTATTATTAATATTAATAAATATTGTCATTATATAATAATAAAAATAATAATACTTAATAAATAATAATAATAATAATAATAACAATAATAATTTCTATATGTTTATTATTATTATTATTTATTATTATTATTATTATTACTATTAATAATAATAAATCATTCATTCATCTTCTTTTCGGCTTAGTCCCTTCATTAATCTGGGGTCGCCACAGCGAAATGAACCACCAACTTATCCAGTATATGTTTTACACAGCGCATGCCCTTCCAGCCGCAGAAAACCCACACCAATATGGGTAATAATAATAATAATAATAATAATAATAATAATAATAATAATAATATTATTAATAATAATAATAACAATAATAACAATAATAATAATATTAATATTAATAAAATAATATAATAATACATAATATGATACTTAATATAATAATAATATATTACATAATAATTATAATACTAATAATAATGAGAATAATAATATCATAATACTTTATATAATAATAATAATAATAATAATAATAACAACAACAACAACAACAATAAAAACAATATTAATAATACTTTTTGTATTTTTAATATTTATTAGAATTTTTTTACATTTAATTATTATAATGTTTATAATATAGGGTTAAACAAATCCCTCTGATAATCCATTAGATAGATACCTTTCACTTAACATACTAGTTAAGGGTTCCATTCCTATTATTTATATTTACTTATTTTTATGATAACCAAGACATTTTTCCCCATAGATGACAGTATGAAACCCTGGGAGGAGGACCTTGGTAGTCCACACTCAGATGATATTTGGAATGGTGTTCTCAGTCAGATTCACTCATCATTCACTGAGCTTGATGTTCTATTCTTCAGTTTAAAATAGTAGCTCATATATCTAAAGTTAAACTAGCTCAAATATGTTCTGGTGTTAGTTAGTTTTTTTTTTTTTTTTTTGTAATAGATGACAAGTTTCTGAGGGTACTTTAATGCACACATTTTGAATTTGCCCTAAATTAGAAAACTTTGGAGATCACTTTTTGATACTGTTTCTGTTGTGCTTAAATATAGATTAGAGCCGGAACCACTTGTGATATTATTTGGAATCACCAGACTTGGTCTTTACCTGGAAAACATAAGATACTCTTTAAGAGGATCAGGTAAACAATTCTATAAGATATGGCACCCTTTTATTGATAATGTCGACATTACGTAATTTCGATATTACGTAATGCCCTACAAATATATTGATTGTTTTGTTGTTGTTGTTGTTGTTGTTATTATTATTATTATCATTATTATCATTGCTATGTTTTTCCGAATAGTTGTAATTTTAGATTGAAGTAATTAACAGATGTGCTTTGTTCTATTCTTGGTAAGTGTTATATGGTTTGTGAATGGATATATTTGAATATTAATAAAAAATATAAATCAACAAATAAATCCATTCAATGTAAACTATCCAATGACAAAACTGTATGTTGAGTGTACATAAAGCTCTAGCAATACTATTAATAGACAAAGCAGACATTATTTTAAATGCTTCCATGCAGACCTGTAAATCCGCCTATATCACTAACTCACATCTATGAGAACCTCCCTCCTCAACAGTACCTGAAATAGCCAGAGTTTTTTTCAGACAACTTCCATCACTTGTTTACTTGTAGTGGAGCATCAGCAGCGAGCACACGTGGGCATCTTCCTCTGCTTTTATGAGTTTATATGTGCTTTTAGGCCATATTTGCAATCACCACCCTCCCACATATTGGAGACCCGTGTGTGTGTGTGTGTGTGTTTATGTGCGTGTGCCATATGAAAGCACTGATTGTATGATGTTGATTTAAAAGGCAGGTGATTGGCCATCTCACCTTCTGGCTTTCCATCAGATGCTTTTGTTCTCCTTGTTTTTTTTTATGCTGGCCGAAAGAGGAGGTGGACTTTCATGTTCAGACTTTCATTGCTCTGCATGTGAAGGACATTGCACTTCATCTTGCATCTTTGCTTTTTAAGTGTGTGTGTGTGTGGATCATCTGCTGGTACCATGTGACATAAAGGGAAAGTGTTTCTGTGTGCTTTGGTTTTCTCGCAAGCTTTTTCTTAAGGCTTTAGATTGACAGTGTGGGCTGCGGTTTCGCTTATTTAATTATGAAGAGCAATTGATTAAGCTCTTGTAGCAGTTTCTGTCACTCAGGTGAACATGCCAGACCATAAGTTGATCTCATTTGTGGCTAATCTAATCTGTGTTACAGCTATCAGTGGTGATTGGGATTAATAGATGCGATGGAGTGACGAGAATATCATGAGATGATTGTGTGATCAATGTTCATTAGAGGAAAAATTTGAGTTTTTTTTTGTTACTGGACAGTTGATGTATCCAGAGGAAGCGTTTATCCCTCAGTGTTTGTCTTTCCTGTATGAAAGCTGCTGGACCAAACCTGCAATTACTGTCTTTGAAATTGCCTGTTTGGCTTTGTCAGTTTGTCTGCTGTCTGAAATCAGCGAGGAAATGAAATCCTGTCTTTTCATATTTATTTAAAGTGATGTTGATTTTTTTTTATGATTTCTTCTTTTACAGTGTATTATTTAGAGACAGTTTCCGCTGAAAATTGCTGTTGTGCTTTAACATCACAAACAGTCCAGTTGCAACAGCAACTTTAGTTTGCCCTATAGGCGAATTACCGGTTTGTAAACATTCAGGATGCATGCGGATCGAGGTTGCAGAACAAAAAAGGAAGCGCTAGCATTTACAGTGAGAGAATAACATCCGATGCGGTACAGAGTTTATTGTTGTCTTAGAAATAAGTTATATTGATTACAAATTATGTATGTTATTTAAATAATGCTTTCAGTGTATTATAACAGCTTGTCAGCCAGTGATAAGCACAGTTATTCAGCAAAATTAACGTTAAAGTGAGCAGCGTTCATCTGACAGGTCCATTTTGCAATAGCACCCTCCCATTGGATATTGGATAAAACAAAATAACCAAGAATTCAGCCTGAAATAGACAACTATTTCATTGAAACTCCAAGTGATTTTACAAGAGACAAGTTAAAGGTAACAAGTCTGTAGATGCCCTCAATTTTGTTCTGTGTGGTCATGTGTAAGAGATAATGTTCCATGAATATATTCAAAACTTTGTAGTGCTAAAAACCAAGGTTCTGCCTAGCCAAAGACAAGGAAAGAAGACAGAACTGTACAGTATAAGGCCTGGGTAATCATCAACAAGCAAACCAACTGCAATCTGACAGAGAACTGCACCTGTACGGCCGAGTATGTGAACTTACGTTTTTACATTCCATTTTTAGCATTCAGTGTCCGCAGCTTAATTCACCTTATTTAACTGTTTTTGCTGAAATCATTGGTGCAATCACAAATGAGTAATGTGTATGATTCAGCATAGCGTGAACTTACCTGATATAAAATAAGAACTGCAGAGTCCAGCATTTTTAATTAGGTCCTCACTCCATTCAGCTCTTATGATGTCTGTTAACCAAAGACTTCTGCAGTTGGTTGGCATTAAAAGCAGTGTGATGTACAAGAGAAGTTAGGTTTTTATTTTTGGACTTTCAATTTGGCATCTTACTGCACAATAGGGCATGTTTGCTATCACAACCCGTCTTTTTTTGCTAATAGTATGCGCGGTTGAACCCTTGTGACATCATGTGTGACGAAGGTTGGTAATTATACTATAAGGTTAGTTTGGGGGAGATGTGATTTCTTTTGACAATTACAGATTACACCTTAAAGGGACAGATCACCCAAAAGTCTAAATACTGCTATCATTTACACACCCTTCAGTCGTTCAAAACCTATATAAGAGTCTTTCTTCTGTTTAACACAAAAGAAGATTTAAAATGCTGGTAGCTGGCACATATTGATTTCCATGGTAATGGACCCTTTTCACAAATATGATGACGTTTAACGGTCATCATATTCTGAAATCCTTGAAAGTTTTTTATATTTAGATTTTATTTTTAAAACGTACAAACATTTATATGCATTTATGTAAGTATTATATAATCTTTGTGTCAAATTACAAAAAAACGAATTACAGCTTATGCGAGGTGTTTCTAATGCAGCGTCTATGGGGCTAAAAGTAAATTTGACGTCTCACACTTTTTTCCCTTTTTTTTCTGAAAGTCTTGATAACACCATTGTGGAGTTTTTCTTTTATTATTTCAGCAAAAAGGAAATTTAAAATTATTTGTTGTACTCTCCCATTTACTGCACTCTAAGTTTACCCAACTGACGACTTCTGCTGCTGAGAAACCTGGAAATGTGTTTTTATTTTTCTACTATGGAAGTCAGTTAGTGCCAGCATTTTTCAAAATATCTTCTTTTGTGGTGAACAGATAAAAGAAACTCAAAGGTTTAAAAACAGGAACAAATAAGGTGATTTTCATTTTATGGGTGAATTATCTCTATAAACAGCTCTTGAGTTGTTAATTGATTGTAAATGTTTTTGGTAAACCCATCTGTTCATGTTAATTCAACTTATAAACACTTGTATCAAATATAGTGGAATTGAGCAGAAAACATTACCCATGACGATGCAGAATACAGCTATACTATTTTCACTTTTAAATTATTTGCTTTTTGTTAAATATATTTATGTATTGTGATAAACCTGAAATACATGGTTTCTATAGATACTATTAATTATTTTATTATTTTATTAACTCCTCAGTGAGTTAATTATTTATTAATTTTTCTTTCTTTTTTTTTTTTTTTGCTTCCATGCTTTGTTTGTAGCTCTATTTCTCATTGATTCAGTGAACACTCAAACTCATGAAGAAGTCTCGTATGTTTTTATTTTTATTTATTTATGTTTTGATGTGCTTTTATTTTGATGGTTCCAATCAAAGATATAAATGTGATGGTTCTCCTTATTGGTTTATTTGTTTATTTCTTTTTTAAAGAAAATATTTATCTTATTCATGAAAAAACATTGTTTTGAAAATGCAATCAGTGCTGCTACAAACGTAATGGTCACCATTGCATTTTATTGTGCCAATTCCATTGTTGAACTGGTCAGTGAGCATTCACTAACATAGAGGTGCCCAAACATTTTTTTATTTTTTTTTATGAAGGGCCAAAAACCAAACTTGATTGAGAATAAATTTGCCCTCAATAATTTCCTAATTTATTTCATAACATTTTAAAACAAATAGCAAAAATTACTTTTATGCATTATATCTATTTACATCTTATAATAAATGCAATAAAAGCAAACAATTTATGTCATAACACATTGATTTTAAGGCTGTCGATGTCTTGTGCATTTTTCCTCTGTCTGTCACAATATTTACATAACAAACTATACATCTTATTTAGTTAGATTTGTTTTTTTTTTTTTGTAGCTTAACAATAAAACAAACCAAATGTCATGTTCAATCAGAAATGACAACATCTGTTAAATCTATAGAAATAAATACCTGTCATTCTCCCTCTCTTCTCAAATGGGACAGTGGGCCAAATCAAAGATTACCATCGGCCAACTTTGGGCATCTCTGGACTAACAGAACTAGTTTTATTTATTTATTTGTAAAAAAAAATCCTTTATGAAAGTAGTCAGGAAGTAAAGTTATCAAGTATGATTTTAACTGAACCAGACAGGATGTTTCAGAGGTTGAATGCATTTTTTGACTGAGCTCATGGTCATTATTAAAGGTTAAAAAAAGTTCAAAAGCATCCATGCAATTTCCTGTCCATTTCCAACATATCAGATCTACCCTCAAATACCACATTAGCATCTCCGAAGGAGCCTCTCTATTCTCCTCGCACCCTTTTGGGACTCCAAAAGCCTCTTTGCTTACCATTCAATCTCCATTCACCTAGTGCTCTTTGCAGTGTATGTCTTTATGTGTTTGTCAGAGAGGCAGGCATTTTGTATTTTGTTTTGTGATGCTCTTTTAATATAGTTTAGTCAAACCGTATAGAAAAACACAGTAAATGAATAACTCTTTTCCACATCAAAGCAGGTTTTTCCACCATTTCTAAAAACATTTAATTTGACAAAACATCAACTCTGTCTTCTGAAAGTGATTGTAGCATACAAATGCTATCAGTTATGATGTCTTGCTATTATAGTGTCGACCTTTTCAACGGTATTGAGACGGTTTGAAGCTTTTGATGCTGGAAACACATTGTGGCACAATGTGCAGTGGGAGCGCGCTCTTTTGTTCCTGTGACGAATAGGATGGCCCCTCCGGCCCCTCTTGGCTTCTCAGTGAGTCTAATAGAATATTAAAGTAAAGATATGCTCTTTTACTTAGGGGTGATTTGCTGCAAAAAGCATCGTCCACCAGGAATTGCAGTGCATGGGTCTTTTTCAGCTCTGGCATGACTTTGCAGATGAACAGAATGAAAAGTGACTGCTTTGAAAGGTTGATAGACTGTAGTGAATACCTAAAGGGACACACAGATTTAATGGATAGGTTAAATGATGGATAGAAGACTCGTATCTAATAAGCATTACTGATCTCTACATTTGTCAAAGTTTGTGTTTGGGTTTAAGAGTGCAAAAGTATAAAGTTAATTTTGAAATCATTGTCATCAAATATAGTCAGTTTAATTTCTGTTAACTGTTTTTATAGCAGCTTCTACACTGTAAAAAATGCAGGGTTCCAAAATATTCATCCATGTAGTCCCGACAGAAAATTAATTAAATTAACTTAACAAATTTAAGAGGAACGCACATAAAACAATTAAGTTATCATCAAAAAATCGCAAGTATTGTGTTGTTTCAGTTCATTTTTAAATAAATGTAGTTTAAACAAGCAGCAAAATATTTTTTTATATAAATATGGTTATCTGATTACAGACATTTTAGTCAAAAATAGTGAAATGTGATGATTAATAATAGCACAATAAAAACTGTATGTTTACTGTATTTGATGACTTCTTGCTTTCTCTGAAAATCAAACCCACAACTTTTGTGTTTGAACCATACTGTGCTATTTGAGCTATAGATAACTCTGAGTGTGGGGGGTTCACCTTGCATTCCTTACTGTTATGATCACCAGCGATTTAGCGGCTGCAGATCACTGGAGAACTACACACACACACACCACACTAACGAACTGCAACTCCCAGGATTCTTCAGATATTTAAGACGTGTAACTTGCTTAAACACATTTTGTCATGCTTTAAAGTTTATTCATTCATTCATTACTCTTCATCTTAGTCTAAGTTTCAGAGGTTGCCACAGTGGAATGAACCACCAACTTTTCTGGCATATGTTTTACTCGACAGATGCCCTTCTAGCCACAACCCAGCACTGGGAAACACCCATACACTAACATTCACACACACTCATACGCTATGTCCAGTTTAGCCTATCCAATTCACCTATAGTGTATGTCTTTGGACTGTAGGGGAAACCGGAGCACCCGGAGGAAACCCACGCAAACATGGGGAGAACAGGTAAACTCCACACTGAAATGCCAACTGGCCCAGCTGGCACTCAAACCAGCAACCTTTTTGTTGTGAGTCCACAGTGCTAACCACTGAGCAACCATGCCACCCTGCTTTAACGTTTTGCCCTGTAAAAGCAAACCAAATCAAAAGAATCTTTTTGTTCATAATAAAGTAAACAAAGTCTAAAATTGCTCTTAAATGCATACTGTGTGATTGGAACCAAATCTAAAAGAAAGCCACGGATAAATACCTGGCATATGGCGAGTACAAAAATAACCACTGAGAAAATGATTAGTAATTACGAGTTGATTATAAATTGGTAGAAATGCATATGAAGGAGGTAATATCTTACAGTCAGTTGGTGAGTGAGGTCAGAGAGAAGCTAAATCCACATTTACCGTTGTACTTTTAAGTTCCAGACACTTAAAATGCTGGCAGTAATGCACAGCTCGCGCTCTCACGGCCTGCTGGGGCTTCAGTCTACTCCACCTGAGTGCTGCCAGACTTCCCAGCTCACAGGAGTGGAAGTGCTGTTTTAACACAGCTAGCTTTATTTCACCAACAGATATTGATTGACGCAGGCAATGGGAGGGCAATAAAACTCACATTTGACCGCTCTCGCCTTAGCACCCATGAGCGGAAAGCACTTTTTCCGACTCCTGTTATTCTTTGTGAGTGTAGGGGGGGGAGTTTGAAGCCATTAACCTCACATCATCGACCCACAGACCTCTAGCCACCCATTCCTTCATCTTCCTGAGGAACTGTTGCATCCTAGTGGTTGGAAAACCTGTCAAAGGTCTATTCGCATAAGCATTTAATCAGAGAAAGAGTTTATAAAAGTTATAGTTGTCTCTAGGTTGCCGGTTCATTCTGCTGTGTTGACTGTGTCAATTTATATTTGGAGTAATAGCTCATGTAACAAATTACCTGTAGTTTGAAAAACAAAATGTCAGTGTGAAATTAAAATTTGCAATAATGTTGAGTTAACATAGCACACATTGTTGTTCTTTAGGTGAAAACATTTTTTTTTACATTTTCGTAACCATCAATCAAAGTCGGAACTTTTGCTTCTGTATTTAAAGTGGAGATACTTCTCTGTTGAAGTCAGTTTGACCGGCTATGTGATGGATATTACCACTAGTTTGCTATGAGAGAATCAGAAAGAGAGAGAGAGAGAGAGTTTGAGAGCGAGAGTTGCCACAACTTCATTGACTTCAATGAAACGTTTTTCAAAAGCAATGTTAAAAGGACGTTAGCGCTCACAACGTCATTATTATTTGGTTAGTTGTTGGACATTAGCGTCAATGTGATGTTGGGTTTTGACATCAACCTGATTTTCATTTCCAAACAAAATGCGATGTCCCCATGATGTTGGGATACTATGACAATCTTTACAGGTGTTGGATCGCATCAATGATGCTGCATAATCTCTAGAGGCCTCGGAATGAATATCCCCAAGTGGAAATGGAAAATAAAGAAATTGCTTAGCGTAGCTGCTGTTCATGGTGTATTTAAACACAAGATGCAAAAATGAAGTGCTATAAATGAAAATAAAAGTTAAATAAACAAGCAAACATGTAAAGCATATGAAAGTTTCTGACAAAATGTCTGGTGCATTAAAACAGGAGGAGTGTATTCTACAGGTGGTTGTCAAGCCCACTCACCTGCGTAGAGCATACTCATGCATAATACAGTTATGTGATGCATTGTGAGTATGCTTTACTAAAAAGAAAGAAAAAAATCTAGTTTTAAACTGAGAGAGTGTGTCTGCGCCTCCGACATTATCAGGAAGGCTATTCCAGAGTTTAGTAGCCATAAATGAGAAGGCATGACCTCCTTTAGTGGAATTTCCTATTCTATGTACCACCAGAAGCCATGAGTTTTGAGATCTTAAAGAGCGGGTTAGATTGTAGCGAGACAGAAGGCTGGTTAGATAAACGGGAGCTAGATTATTTCATGCTTTATAGGTAAGAAGTTATATTTTATAACATTTTTATTATTACGGAACTTAACAGTTACCCAGTGTAAGGAGAATTGGGGTAATCAAATTTTCTAAACCTGGTAAGAACTCTGGTAGCTGCATTTTGAACTAACTGAAGTTTATTAATAAAGGATACTGGGCAACCAGCAGAGCATGTTGTAATGTACAGTAATCCAGCCTAGAAGTCATAAAACCATGAACTAGCTTTTCTGCATTTGAGATGGATAACATACTTCATAACCTAGCGATATTTCTCAGATGAAAGAAGAAGTTTTGTCACATGGGAGATATGGTTTTCAAAAGATAGGTTGCTATCAAATATAACACCCAGATCTTTTGCTCAAATTGCTGGTTGAGTTGTGAGATTTAGGCCCAATATGTAATCTGTTTTGTCTAAATTTAAGAGAAGAAATTTGGTGTTCATCCAGACTTTAACATCTTTAATACACTCAGTTAGCTTAGACAGTTCAGACGTCTCATCATGTATGACGTCATGTTAACTTCCTGTGCCTGCTGGGCTGGTTTTGTACTTTTGAAAGGCATGAAGTTTCTGAAAATAAGATTGTGTATGTTTTAATAATATCTAACATTATTTAAATGAACTGTAAAGTACTTCCCGGAACTATTTAAGTCTATGACATGACGATTGAACATTTTGGACCTCCGTTGTAGCAACTATCTCTTTTTCTCTATGGCTCTGGAAAGTATGATGTGCAAAAAGAGAAAACCATGCCCCCTGACTAATATTCTGTTTTATTTGGAAGTGCATCAACATACAACATCTTCCGGTTGACACAAACTTCAAAGTGTCCGTAATTTTGTACAAAACCAATAAGTAACAAGCTGAATCTCAACATTACAAAACCTTTAACCACCCATTCCTCTGTTTCCCTTAGGAACTGTTGCATTGGGGTGGGGTGGGGGGGATTTGGGGGGTACCTATCAAAGATAAATTAGCATCCTCCTTCGATTAGAGAAGTAGTTAATAAAAGTTATAGTTGTGTGGGTTACCACAGAATGGACATGTTAATGGACAGAAGGATTTGTGGGGTTGATGGCTGTTTAATTTGTTGTGGTGCTGTGGTAGGGCTGTGTAGCGCCTCCTGTAAATGGTGTTGAGCTATACTAAAATGCATCTTGTGTTGTGTCGATAGGCAGTGAGTGATTTTTCACTAAGGAGACAGAGGTAAACGGGGCATGTGGGAACAAAGGGAGGACAGATGATTGAGCGCATGCTAAGTCCGGAAAGAGACAGAGAGAGATGGAGGGAGCAGGTGCAAGGACAAATAAATGTACTTTTTGACAAACATTTTTCAAATGATGTACATTCAAGAGTTTGTTTCTAGTCATATTGCCTGTTTAATGTAAGGTCACTGTTTGAGGTGGTTGTCATGTTCAGATCACATGACCAGTCATTTTTGTTTTTGAATGGATTAAAATTTCTGCTTCTGCTTCTGTTTGAGGTTATCTCACTTCACACACTAATATTGGCCCATTTTCACTAAGTGGTATGGTACAGTATGGTCAATATGGGTTACCCTTTATCAGGCTTGCCTTTCCTCTGCCAAAAGGGTACCAATTGACAGGTTTAGTCGACGCCATTCTCGCTCAAGGAAATGTCTACAGTAAAGCTGTACATGTCATTCACATATCATACAAGAAGCACTTCTCACAAAACAGATGCTTTTTACACGTAAATACTTGCGTATAAATGTTCATTACTAACCTTTCTATGAACAGGATTTGAGTGTAACTGCAGATCAGTGAGTGTGAAATAGCCTACTGTAACGTTCATTTATTAATTAATTTTCTTTTTTGGCTTAGTACCTTTATTAATTCCTTTTTCATTAATTCCTTTCCTTTATTATTAACTTTATTAGTCCCTTTATTATCCAGCATGTTTTTACACAGCAGATGCCCTTCCTGCCGCCACCCATCTCTGAGAAACACGCACACACACACACACTCACACACACACACACACACACACACACACACACACACACACACACACACACACACACACACACACACACACACACACACACACACACACTCACTCACACACACACTAAAGGCAATTTAGCTAACCCAATTCACCTGTACCGCATGTCTTTGGACTGTGGGGGAAACCGGAACACCTGGAGGAAACCCACGCGAACGCATGGAGAACATGCAAACTCCACACAGAAACGCAGAGGCTCGAACCAGCAACCGTCTTTGCTGTGAGGCGACAGCACTACCTACTCTGCCACTGCATCGCCCCCTACTGTAAGTCTGTAATTATATAAAAAATAATAATAAATGCAACATATATGAGCACATACAGAGCCTTACAGTCTCCGAAATGTTACCAAATACAGAAAAACTACACACAACATACATTTAGGCCTTATTTGGGTTCAAAAACAACAGGCAACATACAGCCCACAGCCAGTGCAGACCTCTCATCTGTATATTTAATCTTCACCAGCACATGTAACCTCTCATTACAAAGTATTTTTGAGTTCATAATAGTGGAAAAGAGTTCATGGCAGTCCTTTGTTTTCATTCTCTTGGCTTGTGCATGAGCTAGTAACATATCTCTATAAACCAAGAACGTTTAACTGCGTGCTCCGCCTTATGTTGCCCTTTTGTTGTGGTAGGTATCCTTCTGAAAGAGTACCCAAAAAGTGTTATGGTATAATTTGCTTTTCGGTATCTTTTGCCGAAAAGATTACCTAACCATGTCATACCATACCATAACATGCCACTCAGTGGAAACGGGCCATAAAAGACTGAGTACAGCTTTTCAAAGCAACATTTTGTGGTGGTTGTCATATTGGGATCACATTTGAGACTGTCCATTAGGGTTGTTGCGATACCATTAATTCACATTGCGATACTATACTAGCTGAAGTATAGTGATACCAAGGACTGTAGTATTGCGATGCTGTAATTAATTTTTTCATGAAAAAAATAATAATTTAAATGTTTCCTGTTGCTCTTTTGGGTTTTTCATTTATTTATTTTTTTTCAAAATGTTCTAAATTTCAAAATTGTACTTTGTGAGTCGTTCTTTTTAAGAGATTGTTACGGTTGTTGTAGCTACTAAATCATATTAACAGGAGCAGAAATGAACTGATTCAGATGTTTGTTCGAACTGAAGCATCAGAACGTGCAATAGGCTACCATAAAAGGTGTGAATTCTACACAGTTTTGCAACCTTAAAGTGCTCCACAGAGTATTCAAATAAAATGGTCTATTGTTGCACAAACGTGTGAGCATTTTAGTGACTCTTCCATATGTAACATTCTGTATTTAATAGATAAACCGTTAATAACGATATTACCGTTTACAAACTACAGTGGCAATTCATAGTATCAAGATACTACCATAGTACCGGTAAACTGTGCAACCTTACTGTCCATTTCTGATTATATTTTGTGTGTGTGTGTGTGTGTGTGTTAGGCATGGGCTGGTATAAGATTCTGGTATAAGATTCTTATGGTATGACAACCTTTGATAAAAATATCATGGTTTCACGATATAACGGTATTATGATTTATTTTCTAAAATATATTCTTTTTTTAAATGTCTGTGTAAAAACAAGAACTTTTTGTTGGAAATGAAGTAAACTACTGCACTATAAAGTAGAGCAAAAAAAAAAAAAAAAACACTTACACATACTGCAGGAATGGTATAAACAATCATTTTTGCAGTGACTTAAGCCAGACTTTTCCAAACCATGGTAAACTTTCATGTCTAGTGTGTGTGTGTGTGTGTATGTGTGAATGATGCCCTTCTTGGTGTGAACCAAGAGCGCCACAAATTCTGTAAAGGTTACTTTGGCTGAAATATGAGCAGAATATAGACCTAAGAAACTAATAAAAACAAAGTATAATAAAATAAACACTGGACAGGACGTCACTATATGCAAACATACCAGTCATAGTCATGATGTTGCCTATTAAGTTCAGTGTAATCATCAGAAACTTCCTGCAGACCTTCATTTTTATGTGTAATAGAGGAGATTCTGCTGCTGTTTTTATTTTTGCACACTTTATAGAGTGACATTCAGATCACAATAGCATTATACAGTGGTTAATTTGGTACTTTTGTGGTAAAAAAAAAAAAAAACAGACACTTGAAGATAATACAATTTATCAGTTTAATTTAAGTTGTCATGAAATGATCATTGCAGTAGCTGAAATTGATTACTTAGACTGTTGTTGTTTGCTCTTTGCTGTGATCTGATGTGAGTGAGGTTGCTGTACAGGATGGAAAATAAGAACCGATCATTTAGATTTCATTTAACCCTGCAAACACAAATGTAGAGAAGAAATTTGGGTTGTGTTTAGTCTTGAGGTATTTAGGAATATGTTAAATTTGCTTCACAGAATAAACTCATTTAAAAAATGTAAATGTTATGGATTGGGAATGACGAGAACATCACCATTTTAATGAGTTATTCCTTTAACCCTTAGCCTTTTTCTCAGTAGATCCAATTATGCTGTGCATTATGCTAGCACCATGAGTTAGCAGAGAGGCTAATACAGTCGAATTAGTTAAAACAAATAAGGCTCAGAAAAAAGTAGCTTTATAAAATAGTAGCTTAACAAAGCGAGAAATTCAATTATCTATGATCAAATCCTTTTGCCTGAAATGTGGGTAAATTAATGTATTAATGTAAAAAAAATAATAATAATTAAATATGGGGAGAAACATTCCCTGTGGCACAATCTATTGCTGTAATATTATTATTATTAGCACCATTTGCTATTCTGTCACTCAGTAGTAAATAGATTTTTCTGTATGACAGGGCTCAGTGTAGGCCAGGCTCTGGGAGATGGGCAAAAAAATCATTGAGGCATGGCAAACACCATGTCCATGTCTTTGGCCTGCGCATGGAGTTAGCGGCTGCAGAATTGTGCATATGCGTCAGTGGAAATCTCATCTACCCCCTGCCATTAGCATTCCCTAGCACCACCAAAACCAACACCATTCTACCGCCTTGGGATTTGATCTGTTTTTGTTAGCGCTGGGAAGAAAACAGTATGACACAAAGTATGATAATCTGACCCATATTACCCTCCGTGCCGTTTTGTGCCCTCTTGCTCACTCACTCAATTGCACAATCTCACACTAATATGCACTTTTATAATGAGATGACGGTGTGTGGCGGCGTTAGGTCTGATTGTTAGTCTAATGATGAGGGATAACATTTCCATTTGCTGCAGTCACACATCACAGAACAATTCCCAGTCCTCATTCTCAATTTCCCTTGCTTTTTTTCATGTCACATGTTTGTTGCATGTGTGTAAAATGCAGGAAATACTTTCCCAAATGGCATTCTGGCAGTTTTTTTTTCTGTTTTCAGACGCTTTATAAAGATGGTAAAATGTTAAATACTAATGCTTGAATTGCTTGCAGTGTTTTATACATGAATTATGGCTCAAAGTGTATTTAAAACACTTTTAGTATTTACTCCTTTATTTCATGTTGAAATAAATTCTTACAAATGATGTATGCCACGTACCCACAAGTGTAAACATCGCTTTTCTGGTCACCATTAAAAGAGCAGTCCAATCAAAAATGTCAATTGCTTTGCAGTTCAGCCAGTAGCGACTTAATGGGGCTTAGTACTAAAGGCATGCTGGGGATGTTTGTGGAACCATGACTGATACTTTATATGAGAGTTTATCTCCCCTAAAAGTGTAAACACTGATCCTTCAGGCATCATTAATAGACTGAGAGCTGTCTGCTCAGATCTGTCAGTCATTTTTCATCTGAAGCCAATAGTGAGAGTTTGGGGTTTGGCCACTGCTGGCAGGCTGAGCCAGAGGCTGTTTGGCCACTGTATGACCATTACTGGCACATTACATCAGAGTTTATCTACCCCAAAATTTTAAACATCGAACCTCCGGGCACCTCCGGGTGTCCACACATAATCAGTCTATCACTTTCCAGTTTAAAGTCAGCATGAAATCAAAATATACTTATCATATTTTTATATGTACATAGTAATGATTGTTATAAACAATCTATCTGTGCGCTATACACGGTTACACACACTATTAGCAAAATTAGTTTGCCCTAATAATATTTAATCAAAAATCATAGCCTTCCCTCCCCCTCGAAATGACTTTTCTTCACTTTTGGTCACATGGAATGCCTTTAGGGCGGGTTATCAGTTCTTTAGGCTGGAGTTATTAGTACTTTAGGGCGGGGCTACTAGTGCGTGTCTCATTTCCAGTGATGGGAATAATAGCGCTGTAAATAAATGGCATTATACTTTTGTCAGTATAGAGTAATCCAATTAATTACTGTTTCCCTCATTACAACGCCATTGCCGTTACTGACAATATAAATTATGCATAGCTATAATTGAGAACAATAAAGCAGTTTTTATGCAAGCAGCATCTCTCTCTCAGCCATAGGACCTCTCTTTTTCTGAGGTGTGTGTGTCCAGGGCTAGGGCGGGACACATAACCAACCAGTGATGATGATTTGTGTGTTTGTGAATGTGGTTGTAACCGAGAACATGATGATAAAATTTTCATCATTAGCCAATCAGAGGAAGAGTGCGGGTGTTCACTCAGTTAGTCACACACCAACGACTAGGAGTCAGAACAATGGCAAATAGACATTCATTCATTTTCCTTCGGCTTAGTCCCTTTATTCAACAGGGGTTGCCACAGCTGAATAAACCACTAACTTATCCATCATATGTTTCACACAGCGGATGCCCTTCCAGCCCTTAACCCAGTACTGATAAACATCCACACTCATTCACACACATAAACTACAGCCAATTTAGTTTTATTCAATTCACCTATAGCACATGTCTTCTTGCTGTGAGGCGACAGTGCTACCCACTGCGTCACAGTGTCGTCACAAATTAGACAAATATGCAATAAAAACGCAAAAGTTAGTTTTATAATGATCTTTTAGTTAGTTTTATAATGAGTTTTATAATTTTATAATCAGTTACTATCTCAGTTACTATTGTGAGAAGTAACTTTAACTAATTGCTCTTTTAAAGAACACTGCTCACTTCTGCCCTGTGTTTGCAGGAGGCAGTGGTTTATCAAATGTCCAAATGATTCTATCTGTAAAATTTAGCTCCTCGTTCTCATCATCATCAAGTCATCTCAATACATTTTGCACCAAGAGTGTAGAGACGGTGATACTGGTGGACAGCAATCTCCACAACTGAGTGCAAAGTGGCTTTCAAATGTTTAATATGTTTTTGCAGTAATATGCAGGTATTGTATCAAGTGAAAATAGAGTAGAAACAACCCTTAACTGAATTCTTCGAATTGAATAGGTATAAGTAATCATTTGAAAATAAAACCAAAATTAAAAGGTTTTGTTTTGACTATTACTGTAACAATTCCCTGAATGTCATAATATGGCTGTTGCGGTGAGTTTCGCATACGCAAACATTCTTTTTCTCCCTACAAAAACTGTAACATTGCAACACCTCTTACTGGTTTACTGTCTCTGCATCTTTGACACTGCTGTAGTCATAGACGTGTGTGTGTGTGTGTGTGTGTGTGTGTGTGTGTGTGTGTGTGTGTGTGTGTGTGTGTGTGTGTGTGTGTAGCTCAGAGGACACAGTGCATCACTCTGCTCTTCTCCTCCACCTCCTCTTTCTCAATCCCTTGGATTATCAAAGAATTCTGTCTCCATGGAAAAGTGATGCTCAGAGGAGACGGTTGCCCTGGCAACAAGCTCACTTAAGCCAGGCCTCTGGATGAAGAGCGAAGTGCAGCTAAACTGACAAAACTCAAGACAGAGAGTTTATTACTAACCTCACATTGGCACTCTGCATTAGTCACCAGCACAGCACCTGTCCTTTAACAAATAAATAAGTAAAAACTGAACACTACGAGAACCAGCTGTGGTCAGGAGTTTGAAAAAGGACACCGTGGGAATGCTTGATCATTCCAAAACTCTCAGGTACTCTGAATTTATTGGGTTTAAGTAAAATAATTGGTTTATAAGGCTATAATTGTCTTGTAAAATGTCTTGTAAATTTAAAGTAGAACTCTTGCTATTTTAATTTTTCATCACATATATACTATGTATTCTCTATTATTTATTTTGCTGATATTATTATACCAATTTAGCTTATTAAATTTACCTATACCACATGTTTTTGGACTGTGTGGGAAACCGGAGCACCCGGAAGAAACCTACGCGAACATGGGGAGAACATCCAACCTTCACACAGAAACACAGACTGACCCAGCAGGGGCTCAAACAAGCCACCGTCTTGCTGTGAGGCAACAATACTAACCACTGAACCATCGTGCCTCCAAGTTAAAGTTATAAGTAACTAATAACTAACTTTTTTGATTTTGATTGTAATACATTAATGTGCGTCTTTTGTAAAGCTGCTTTGAAACAATAATTATTATGAAAATGGCTTTGAAATTCACTCGAATTGAGTTTGTTATGGTGGAAAATCAGGGTTATAAAACATTATCATCAAGTTGTATTTAAACATGAATATAAACATTTCTGTAAACAAGACACCTTTTATTTTTTATTTTACACACAAAAAAAGTTCTGAATGACTTCACATTTTTTGCATCCCTCCTTCCCTCTGGAATTCGTATACAATTTTTCAAGATTCATTTTTTTTTTAAATTCAAATAATTAGAAAAATTTGATCATTTAAAAAAACTCTAGTTAGGGCTGGGTTATTCGGCCTTAAATCAAAATCTCCATTCAATTCAGTTCATGTTTATTTCTATAGCGCTTTTACAATGTAGATTGTGTCAAAGCAACTTAGAAGTTCTAGTAAATTGAAACTGTATCAGTCCAGTTTTCAAAGTAGAAGTTCAGTTTCGTTTAGTTCAGTGTGGTTTAAAATTTTCACTGCTGAGAGTCCAAACACTGAAGAGCAAATCCATCAATGTACAGCTTCACAAATCCCAAACCAAGCAAGCCAGTGGCGACAGTGGTGAGGAACAGAACTTCACCAATTGACGAAAGTGAAGGGGAAAAAAAACCTTGAGAGAAACCAGGCTCAGTTGGGCACTTCTAGCCTTGTTTCTCAAGATTTTTTTCCTTCACTTTCGTCAATCGGAGAAGTTTGTTGCTTGCTTGGTTTAGGACTTGTGGAGCTGCGCATCGATCAATTTGCTCTTTAGTGTTTGGACTTTCAGAGTGAAATTAAAACCAAACTGAACTAAAGTAAACTGAACTTCAACTGTGAAAACTGGACTGACACTGTTTTACTTTAAAGATAAAACAAAATAATGTTGTTTTTCGATTTGTGATGTGATTATTTTGCTTACCCAATTGGCAAATTATTTAGCTTGATTTAAGGAAAAACTTGCTTCATTTTGGCGTATTAATTCTTAAAACAAGACAACATGTTTTAAAAATGCTTTTTGATTTAAGAACTTTTAGATATTTGGACTAGAAACAAGACAAAAAAAATCCAAGTAAGAAAAGACTCCACACATGGTAGGGTAAGTAATCGAAAACATTTACCTGAAAAAATTAGATCGATTGTAAGTTCTGAATGTCAAATTCAATTACATTTTAATTAATCGCCCGGCCCTGACTATAGTATTATTTAAAAAAGCCACATATTTGAGCAGCTCTTGCCCACACTTTATCTCTTTAATAATAAGATGGTATTTGTCTATTTATCACAGTTAAGTCAGCTGAGAAACATTATTCAGCCATTGTGTGCTACAATCATCTGCCGTGCAGCTTCTTTTCGTTATTACCTGCTGTCTTTCTGAATGAATGTCATGTTTTGATGATTCAGAGCAAAATGTCCAAAATTGGTAGGTCTTTCAGCCTCGCAGACTTTCCAGAATGAAACCGCAATAAATGCAACCAGCCTCTCAACATTAGCAAACCTCATCTACTCAGTCTACACACTTATCCAATGCAATCTAAGGAAGAAAATGGCATCATGCCTGGGTTTGCACGTGATTTCCGTTCTCATCTTTCCCATTGGGTTTGAAAACTCCTCTCTGTCATCATTTACCTGCATTATTTTCCTGTCAGCTCCAGGCCATGCAGTTCTGGCCACAGCAGCAGAAACTCTCGCTGGGAAACTGAACAGGGACTTGGGTATAAGTAGGTTTTTTTTCTTCTCTCTTTTGCTTTTCTGACCCGTATATTCCTCTGCCCTCCGCTTTAATGCTGACAAAGCTCTCTGACATGCCAAAAGGGAACTGCACACCCAATTAGTAAGTTTTTTTTGTAACTTCAAACACGAAAACAAGCCAAACTAACATGACAAAGTGGTCCCATATAATAGTTCTGGGCTTTGGATGTTAACAGGACAGCAAACATGTACACTAATGGACTGATTCTTTTCAGCTCCTTCAGTGAAAGACTTGACACTGCTTAGGAGAAGACACTGCAGTGTAGCAGGAGAAACACACTTAAAACAACAACAACAACAAAAAAGCTAATAGTCATCACCATATTTCCCTGGTTGTTTTAATAATAATAATGATAAAATTTAATTTGCTATGTGCTTTTCTCAAACTTAAAGCGCTACAAAACAATAAAACAGTAATACAAAAAACATTAGATACCAAAATGCAACAAATAGTTCAAAATAACAGAAATCTTCATAAATTAAAAGCAAAAAAAAGGTGAGTCTTCAGCAGTTTCTTAAAACAGTCCAGGGAGCTGGCATTCCTGATTGTTATAGGTAAAGCATTACATAATTTAGGCATGCGGTAGGAACGCTCTACGTCCCATAGTGTTGAGTCTGCAACAAGGCTGAAACAGAGTGAGACCCGATGCAGAATGCAAACAGCGAGAAGAAAATGATACAGTCACCAAATCACAAACACAACCTGGAACAAATCCATGAACCGCTCTGTATGTTAAAATCAGAGTTTAAAAATCAATAATCAGTACATCAATAGTCAGTGACTTGAAAGGCTATCGTTGCTGAAGTACTGGCGTATTGTGATAGCGTGACAATGTGTGTTTCAACGCACGTGCAGCTGAGTTTTGAATGTATTGTAATGTCCTGAGAGATCTACAAAAAGTGAATTCCGAAGAAATCCGGAGATGTAATGAAGATATGAACTAGCCTCTCAGCATCTGACATCGAAAGAAAGGATCTAATGCGCGCAATGTTGTGTAGATGAAAAAAAAAGGAATTGTTTAAAATGGGGTAATTACATTAAGAATTGCAAATATTTTTTTTAATATACAAGTTCTAAAATGTTATGTTTATACCTACAAATAAAGCATTTTTTACAAAAAAAATCTTTTATTTTTAACAATAATCTGGGCATCATTCGACTCTTGTTTCCCTTTTTTCAAATATATATTTTTTTATCACCTAATTTTTTTTAAATTAGTTTTTGTCATTTCAAAATCCGGTGGAGATTTCAGAAAAAAAAAAAGTGTGTGTATATATATATATATATATATATATATATATATATATATATATATATATATATATATATATATATATATATATATATATATATATATATAATTAGCCTAATGATATACCAACAAACCTTTTTTTAAAAACTTCAGAATGAAGATACAAAAAAAAGTGTACATATGTATATATTGTATGTATATATTGTATATATGTATATATATATATATATATATATATATATATATATATATATATATATATATATATATATATATATATATTTATATATAGCGCATTTATTGTGTATGGCCATACACCCAAAGCCACACAACCACCAGTGTGGTGGATGATGAGACGGCAGCCATAGGACAACGGCGCGAGTGCGCTTACCACGCACCAGCTATTGGTGGAGAGACAATTCAGTGGATGGGGATGATTAGGAGGCCATGATGGGTAAAGGCCAGTGGAGGGAATTTGACCAGGACACCAGAGTTACACCTCTACTTTTCTACATTAAATGCCATGGGATTTTTAATGACCAGGACCAGCCAGGACCTCAGTTTAACTTCTCATCTGAAGGACGAGATGGCTCAGTGCAGGAGAAAAAAAAGTAATTTTGAGAAAATTGCCTTTAAAAATATGTATCATAATTGAACTCAATAGAATCAAATTAAAAAAGAGCTATAAAATACACACTTAATGTGCCCCTATTATGGATTTGTGAAAATTACCTTTCATGTAGTGTGTAACAGCTGAATGAAAACATCCTGGATAGTTTAAATCTAAAAGTGCACCGTAAGGTTGATCTCTCAAAAGAAAGAGTCGACTGTGAATCTTTTAACAAGTCATTTTTAAAATGGACACCTAGCCATTCCATGCTTATATTAATCAAATCTTTAATATAAGTTGTAATCCAGTAATGGTGTGGAACAATCCCTACAGTCTGGGCCATTGGACCAAACACTTCAGGTTAATGGCAAAGTTTAGATTTTTTAAAAGCGACTCCTTTGGGAGTTGTTAGTTAAAAGAAGGGAAAAAAATAGAATATTATAAAACAAAGAAATATTGTATAATAAACAAGGAATATTATATAATATAAAATATTATAAAACAATGAAATGCATGTCAGCCTGTTTTTGGGAACTTCCAAAACCATAATCTATAATAGGGGCACTTTAAATATGTATTTTAAATGTTTTATTTTCTTTAGACGAAAAAAAAAAACACATTATTAAAGCCAAAAAGTTCAAAATATCATAATTGTGGGGTGCATGAAAAGGGTATACAGTATATTGTATAGTCTAACACTGTTTCCCAACCCTGTTCCTGAAGGCACACCAACAGTACACATTTTAACCTCTCCCTAATCAAACCTGAATCCATTCATCAGAAAATAAGAAGAGACTCCAAAACATGAAACGATAAGTGAGACATCCAAAATATGTACTGCTGGTGTGCCTGCAGGAACTGGGCTGGAAAACACTAGTCTAGCAGACATGGTGTTCTTTTTCTCACCTTAATTTTTTAATCTAATAATAGGTCTGTGTGAATGAGATTGCATTCTTAGTCTGTTTTCATAAACTAATAATAGGCAACATAGATTTGATAACATCATTCAGTTTGTAGGACTCGTGATTGTGTTAATGTTTTAGAGTTGTTGGACGTCTTGAAGAGTGTTTTGAGCTAAACCTTGAGGTTAACCTTTAATGATGTCCAGAGAGATGCTCTGCTTGGTGTCTGTGCGGTTATATAAACTGACCAAACTGACCTAATGGCCAAAATGGCTATTCAAAAGTTAGCAAGAGCTGACAGTCAATAGGATTGTTCTTATTCTACCATTCAATTAAGAATATTTTTATATTTGTGAATATATTTTTAATTAAATATATTTTTTTATGATTTTTAATATATATTTTTATTATTTACATTATTATTATTAGCTATAATAATAGTAATATATTTAATTTTTTAAAAATACGCTTAGAAAATGCTATTGGTTAAGAAAAATTTATATAATATATATTATTAACATAAAATATTATTAATCTCCAACTTGTATTATGCGTTCAAGTGGAAATTGATCTTGACACAGTTGCCGTAACCAGTTTGATGTTCCCTCAATCAAACAAAGTCAGTAGGAAGTATGTATGCAATCAAAGCTGCATTACTTTTTACAATCATGGTTCTTCTAATGAAAACCCAAACAATTTGACAAATGGGTGTGCATTCATGTCAAAACACTGACTGGTTTTGAGTGCAAGTATACTTCATTTACATGCAGCCGTTGAGATAAGAGCCCTACAAACTCTCACTACTATGAGTGCAAGACGGACTGACAGACTCTGCGAACAACAAACATGACGTCGCTACAGAAGATGCTGACTGTTATCTGCAGTGAAGTGTGCCAAACATCTTTCCTGACTGTCCCTAAACTAAATGACGAATAGCATCATTCATGAAGACAGATAAGTCTGTGTTTATTGCATGCAAATTGCTTTTCACTAAAGCTGAAAAGTGCCCTTGGTGCACACAAACATATACTGTCTGAGGCAAAGCCTGGAGCGACACATCAAACATAATCACAGGGAAAAGTCACAGCGCCAACTGCATCCTAATGTTACAACGGTTTGTGTTTGCGCTGAACACCTGCTATTGTTTCAGAGAGTTTCATGCTGATTTGAATTGGTGTCTAATGTGTCGTGTTTTTTTTTTTTTCTTAAGATGAGGTTGAGATTTGTGTACAGATGAGGGGTGGTTGAGTGCTAATTAAGCTGCTCAAAATATGTTATTTCTGCACTTACTGTATAAAAACTTTGATTATCTATTGATTGTTTTCTTTCTTTTCTGGAAGGTAGTAAATACAATGTTCACTCATTAAACATTGTTTAGACGGATAAATCTAAGGGTGCTTTCACACCTGTGAATCGATTCAGTTGTTCCGAAACAAGGATTAAAATTGTTACATTGTGTTTTTTTGCTTTTGTTGCGGTTTGCTTTCACACTGCAAAGTTTCTAAATGGACCAAAATAGCTAAAACAAGTTTATTATTATATCCCCTTTATTGGTCAGAGTTTCACGTTTGTTTTTGCAGAGTCCCGCTCAGCTGTCAGGGGAGGTTTGGTGATGTTTGACAAGGTACGCGCGACGTGTCTGAAGAGCGAGGAAGCATGCGGTGGCAAGGGGTGAGAAGGGTGCCTGTTGTATTTGAGGACCATGAGGGAAACGCGTGATTACCGGGAGATTATCACTCATTTGATGGCATTCGGGAGTCTCTGTGCATTTGCGGGAGACTCGGGATGTCTGTTGAATGACCTCCCACCCTACTCATATTCACCTTATTCTTTGCCGACGAGCGGGTGCAGCCATTTGAATCCTTTTGGCTCGAGACTTCTGGTCTCATTCCCTTCCATTAATTTTTAGACATTAAAAACTGCTTGTTTCGCTGCTTGATGTTGCAAACTCATGTTTTCTTATTATGTTATTCTACTTGGTCTATATAGTAGTGCAAACATTTGTTTGTAGAGCAAGTAGTTTGACCATTTTCTGCCATTTATTATTCCTAGTCATTTCTCCCGTAGGCGACTGAATTAGAAGTTAACCGGGCTCGGATTGTATCGCTTTCTCACTACAATAGATCCGCTCCAGAGTTTATTTCAATCGAGGCGAGACCACCTCATTCAAGTGATCTTGTAGCGATTGTTTTAGTGCGGATCCGAGAGCGATTGGTGGATTCACATATGCCAAACGAACCACGCTAACTGGGCAAATGAGACAGGTTCCGAAACAACACCCTAAGGGTGCTTTCACATTTCTAGTTCGGTTCATTTGGTCTGGACCAAGGGTAATAAATGATACATTGTTGCATTTGGGTCGTTTTCACACCACACTGCTTGCTTTGGTCCGAACCAGTTGAAAAGAACTAAAATCCACTCATCTGACAAAATCCACATCTCTCATTGGCCAGATGTTGTTGAACATAGTTCCTAACCTGTCTATCGATGTGTCAGAATTCACATGCGGGAAAATCCCAATGAACTCCCACAGGTAAACAAACATGAATTAATTTAGCTGAACTCCGACATGGTTGTCCTGCGGAAATATTACCAAAGATCCATCCCTCTCTCACTGTTGGTAAAGTGCTGTCAAGAAATATTTTTCCTCCATATCCCATAATGCACAGCACATCGGATTACGGCAGCTGGATTAGTCTAAAAAGAGTAGTACTTTTTGCGGTTGGGTTTGTTTTAGTTCGGATCATATTATCACCACAAACTAACCACTACAGGGTTCGTTTGAAAGCGTACCGAAACCACCGAAGTTAAAAAAACGAGCATCCTCCATGTGGCCTCTTTACTTTCTCTTTATTTTTACTCTTTACTTTACTCTTTTACTTTCATGGTTAAGGAAACAGTGTTGTACACACTCCATTGAAGACATCCATCAGCCTACATATCTAATTTAGTTTATCAAGTGTAAAGATTTGTTTCAAAACTATTTCTAAATTCAGTTCTAATTTCCATTAACTAATAAATGAACAATAATAACGAAGTGTGGTAAAAAACTGAGTTATATCCAAACACATGTCCTAATCTTATGCCTCATAAGGTGATGCATAATTCTCCAAAACCGACAGGTGGATTAATCTGAACTTATTTGTAAAACAAATATAAATATGCATATAATAAATAATACTGCTAATAATAACATTAATTCAAATGCAAATTGTCATAAATAAACTGAAAAAAGCCTCTGGACATAAAGAAGGCATGGAGATTGTTTTGTTTTCATATAAATGTTGTAAATTATAATTTTTGTAACGTTTTAATTCTTTATTTTTTTTTTTCATATGTAAAGATATTTGTGTATAGATGTACATCCTGTGCGTATAAAGTGTTTAAATCTGCATAGGCAGATAACTAACATGCTCTGCACTGGACTTTAGATCAGCTTTACTTGGTCAATGGCATGGTCTATTTCAGTTTCTCAAAATAGCAACATGCCAAAAACGCACCTTAACACACCTTCTTTATAGAGCAACATCATAACTAAAAACTTAATTTATGAAATTTAAAAAACAATATGTATTTAACTTTAGTGTTTAATGTTTATAGAGCAAATACAGTTCGATCCACTCATTTGGTAAACAAAGCAAGTCTCAGATATAATATATCTACTAAAAACAGTAGATATTGCCTTACAATCTGTATTGTAAATAAATCAAATTAACATTTTCACATTAGTCAATAATATTACTGAAATTATATATATATATATATATATATATATATATATATATATATATATATATATATATATATATATATATATATATATATAAAAAACGTAATAAATAAAAATGTACACACATTTACACAAGTAAATAAATGATGGGCTAAAAATTTGCAGAAATCTGTGGATTTCTGTGCATGCAGATTCCGTGTGGGCCTAGCAATAAGCCACAAAAACTCTTGTGTTTTTGTGTGTGGTTTAACTGATTAAAAGTTTCACCATCCTCAAATTCTTTATTATTTATTTAATTTATTTATTTATTTATTTAACTTTTTGAAAGCAGTTTTGATGTTTACAGTATAAGCCAATCCTCAAGTTCAGCAAGGGAAGCTGAGTGTTCTTATAACATCTGTTTCCCCTCCTGCTGTTTTCCATAGCTAGTTTCCCTTATCAACTTTTCAAAAATCCCACATTAAAAATACCCAGAGAATATCCCTGTACTTCTTGACGAACATTCAAATGCAGTCACTTATATAACATCAACATGCTCTGAAGTGCATACTAAAACTGTCAGTATTCCCACATTCTAATATTGTCATTTTTAGTAACTTAACTATTATATTTTAACAAAGAACATATGGTTTTGTTTGTAAAAGTGTCTTCTTACTCTCACTCATGTTCAGTCTCCTCTCTCTCTCTCTCTCTCTCTCTCTCTCTCTCTCTCTCTCTCTCTCTCTCTCTCTCTCTCTCTCTCTTTCTCTGAAAATCACAGTCATTAGTGCAGGAACAGCAGTGTTACATTCAGACGCTTCTCAGCAGTGAAGACAGTAAATACAGACTATTAGTGCTGTGTTTGTGCTCTTTCTGTGCTAATAGTTGATGAAGCGGGACCAGGTGCAACGGTCAGACTCAGAACATCTCTAAACTCTCATGCTTTACCACATGTGCAAACCTGATCATGTTCAAAACTAGGAGTGTGTGATAATCGTCTACAATAATAACTTTATTGGTAATGTTCAATGATCTGTCCAAATAGTAAATCAGTTGTTTCGAACAAATCAGTTGAATGAACGTCTCAATGAAACTCTCATGAAAAATGGATTTGTCGCCACCTACTGGTGGTTTTAGTGTCATACTTATTTATCCACCACAGTCCAACGATAGTAACAAATTATTGCTTAATTATTGTTATATAACCCTTTCACATGTAGGATTACACCAGTGTGATCAGCCTTGGCTGGTTCCTGAAGCGTACGATCACACCGGTGTGATTAGAACATTCAGAGCGCACGTCATCAACTGTTATAATTCAAACCTGATGGCACACACTAAAGGCTGATTTATACTTCTGCGTCAAACGCCAGCATATGCTACGTCGCTGACGCATAGCCCTTTGCCGTGGCCGTCAGCTTCGCTGACGTGCACCTCTCAAAAAATGTAACTACACGTCGCAACAACGCGTAGCGCAAGCTCTTTGATTGGTCGGCTTGGTAGCGCCGACGAGTCTGGGCGGGACCGAGAGCTGCGCGAATGGCGCAAGCGATTGTTTACAAGTGTGGAGTCCCGTGAAGGAGCTCCGGATGGAAAGTTTTGTTTTGTGTTTACCTTATTGTTAAAGTTGTTGCACGTCTGCCGGTTCCTGAAGTTAACGTGATGTATTAATATTTATTCATTCATTCATTCAGTCATTCATTTTCTTTTCGGCTTAGTCCCTTTATTAATCTGGGGTCGCCACAGCGGAATCAACCGGCAACTTATCCAGCATATGTTTATTCGCAACGCATGCCTTCTAGCTGCAACCCATCACTGGAAAACAACCATACACAATTATACACACACACACACACACACTCATACACTACGATCAATTTTAGCTTATCCAATTCACCTACACCACATGTCTTTGGAGGAAACCGACACGGGGAGAACATGCAAACTCCACACAGAAATGCCAACTGACTCAGCCGAGGCTTGAACCAGCAACCTTCTTGCTGTAAGGAGAACATGCTACCCAGTGTGCCACCGCGACGCCCCATGTTTAATATTATTTATTAAATTAAGGATTAATTGTATCTTATTAGTGTCTACCCCTACCTCAACCTAATGTACAGTATCCTCAGCTGTATCTCATCTAGACTTCACAGTGCTGAAGGAGAGGGATTTCACGTATGGCCTAAACAATAAGGTTGAAACATGGTAATAACATTAATATGTTAAGATAGCAGGCATGTCTTTTCATGATTAATCAGTCGTATTTAGATAAATGCATGTATTTTTGGTCATTCACTTAGACACCTTTTATAATCATGCTCGATGACCTGCAAAGGGGATAAACAGAACAGGGGGGGTCATGTGTTGCATAAGTTGAAGTATTTTTAACTTGACACGGCATCTTCAAAACAGCACTCAAGGCAGGACACTTAAAAAACAATGTGAGACACAGTGGCTGAAGACAGAATCGAAAGTCAACCTTTCAGAGAGGATCTCCTAATGTCTCTTCTGAATCCTGTAGAGGAAACTCTTGAAAACTCCTGGCCTTTTTCTGTGCAGAATGATCAGAATAGACCATGTTTGGCAGTTTAGCAGCATTACTGTCTTCAGTAAGGTTCTGAGTGTCTAAGTCTGAGAGTTTTTATTTTTATTTTTTATTTTCCAGGTATTATGTTTTTCCTCTTTTGTCATACTGTAGCCATCGTCATCAGGCGCCCTGTGCTCCTCAGAGCTCAGACAAACATCAGTTCTGATGTCTGAGAGTTTTAATAGACCAGCTGTAGCTGAGATGCATTAGCTTTATCCCAGATGACATGCTTACACTGACTACTAAAGCATTATGTGTACGCACACACTCTCAGTCTCTTTCACATACACAAAAAGTAAACAAATATGAATTGAACAGCCGAGAATATAACCATATAGACTACTTTTTGTTTGTGCATAAAAGTGGCAGTTTATGTATTCTATGTTTTTAACATTTACAGGAACATGCTGCGGCATTTACATTTAATGATACAATGATTGAGGCATTTACATTGTGGTTGGTTGCCGGTATGTTTAGAATAGAGTTTATCATTTCTCTTCTTTGTTTTAAGGTTTAAAATGGTCTGGCACATTCTTATCTATCTGAACTTGTGACTGTTAACATATCTGCTAGATGTTTAAGGTTTAGAATAATCTCTACTGAATCCGTGTTCAAGGGGAAACTGAAACATCACCTATTAGGAAAGACCTTTTAATACTAGAGTTAGTTGAGCTTTCTTTTTTGTTTCATGTTGTATGTATTATATGTTGTTTTATTTCTTTATCTTATTTGATTATTTTAACACAAATTGGGTACAGCACAGTGGTCAACAGCTTTTGTTATATTGCACTTATAAATTAGGTCTAAGTCTACATTCTCCCCATGACTGTCCATGTTCTCTACTAATACAGGCTACTTTTTTTCTTAAAGTATTTCTTTGTTTGTTTGGTATTAATATTCATCACATGGAAATATATTTATTTGAGTGCCATATAATTCGGTTTATGATTTTATATTCATGGCTTTTCCTATGCATTACTTAATAAAACAGGCTACTCATCTTTTAGCTGTTGAGCAATATGGTTTCAGGAAAAATAGATCAACAGCTCTGGCATTAACAGAAATTATTGAACAAATTACTAAAAAGATAGATAAAAAGGAGAGGGTAGTTGGAATTTTTATAGATTTTAAAAAAGGCATTTGATACAATAAATTATAATATATGAGTTATTGTGTTGAAATTTGGGGGAATGCATATAAATCTAACCTATGATCCTTACAATGCAGAGAAATGTCCTTAGATTGATAGAAAATGTGCGGTATTTGGAGAATATAAATACTTTATTTTCTAAATTGAAGATATTAAATTGAAGATATTTGTGGTGTGAAATTATGGAACAGTCTGGAACAGATTCTCTAACAATGTCAGGATATTAATCAATTTGAAAAGTTGCATTTATATTATTAAAGGAATATAATTATGATTAGAGGTGATTGAAAAAAGAACAAAATGATAAAGGTATGATGAAATTTCAATTAATGCCTGTTAAATACTATGTTTTGTATGTTGTATGTTAATGTTATAAAATGTAAATGTACAAATGGAATCAAACAAATAACATGTCGAAGACAGCAAATGTATAAGGTATGTCTCATGTAAAGCTCAAATCTCTCATGTAAAAAGAAGAGATAAGTAAAAGAAGAAATAAGTTGACGTACTGTAATAGGCGAATGATGTGTGTGGTAATGGGGTGGGAAAAATAATAAGCTTGTGCTTCATCCCGCTCTATTTCAACCATGTTAAAATGTATTTATTTTGTTTAAAGAATTGTTTTGAGTATGATTTTTCTGTTCGAAAATAAATAAATCAAGTAAAATCAAACCAAAACCAAGTGACAGAGCAAGAAAAGAATAACAAAAAAAAAAACATGAATATGAGCGCACTTCATGTTATGCTCCCACATTTTTGGCTGTCAGGGGCCTGTTTGTCAGCGTATCATCCTACTTGTCATATTTCCAGATGACATACTGTATGTTCAGTGTGCTCTTCTGACCCTGACACCATCAGCAGCAAGACATATAGTGAAGATCTAAAAATGTCCCTTCACTATACAGTACAATGCTCATTCTGTAGGGTCTGCACTGCTGTCAGAACTGAAAATGTGAATGTGTTTGTCAAAGTGTCTCCTTTCCCAATGGCAGGCGTAAATGGATTTTTAATTAGCTCTTTCCACATAACATTGTTTATGTGTGTTAGGGAGCAGTGAGAATCGGCGTGTGTCTGACACGTTTGTTGTATATCTGGTTATAGCTTGTAAAGCCGTTGCTGCACAGATCTTTATGAAGACAGTCTCTCCAGGAATTAAATATTGATCCACGTGCGCAACACAGTCACGTTTACCTTGTAGGTAAATAAAGGCATCACACACTGAGGGAAAATCACCTGTGGAGATGTTGCTGGTCAGGATCTGTGTGTAGTTCCTCCATACGCATTGTAAAAGCAAGTATCACAAGTTATCTTTCTCTATTGTTGTGTGATGAGGATTCATTTGCTACCTTTTTAAGTGTTATATGTTATTTTGATATTATAAACTTGATTTATAATGATTGATTGATTTATTTGTTCTGAGCTCTGTCACTGTTTATATGCAATGTTCGTTAACAATATAAATGTATATATTTGACTTATTGACACAACATATTACTATTTAGATTTATTAACAATTAATATACAGCATAAAACATTTTTTTTCTTTCTATCTGCTACTGTTTTTTCAAAGTACTATCTGTATCTGTGGGGTCTTAAAAAGCTCAATTTTAGGCCTCTAAAAGTCTTAAATCTACTGAAATGTTGAGTTGTAGGTCTTAATTCTTTTTTTTTTTAATTTTTTTTTTTATTTTTCTTAATTTTTTCCTAATTTTATTATTATTGTAGACTGAAGTGTGACAGCTATGTTTCGTTCTATTCTTGGTAAGGGTCATAGGGTTTGTGAATGGGTATATTTGAAAATTAATTCAAAATATAAAAAAATTAATATAAAATAAACAAAACAAAAATTCATTATTATTGTATTATTAAATACATTTAAATTTTTTTTGATAGGTTAAATGAAAATCCTTTTCTGACTGGGATATTTGAAAAAATGCTTTGCATTTAACTCTGTATACGACTAAAAGATAATTTAAAATGGTGTCAAAAATGTCTTACAAAAGTTTAATTTTAACTTTAATCTTAAATCTTAAATCTTAAATTTATACCTGTAAAAACCCTGTTATTTTAATAATATATAATAATATAGTAAGATTTTTTAAAAGAATCTATTATTATTATTATTATTATTATTATTATTATTATTATTATATTGCAAAACAATATTTTTTACACTAATAATTTATAATGGTACTAGAACGGGAATATTATTATTATTATTGTTAGTGTTGTTACAGCAATAATAATAATAATAATAATAATAATAATAATAATAATAATAATAATAATAATGATGATAATAATTATAAAAAATATTCTTCTTCTTATTAATATTATTTATTATTATTATTATTATTATTATTATTATTATTATTAATGGTGTTGTTACAGCAATTTTAATAATAATAATGATTAATAAAAATTATTATTATTCAATTCATATTATTGTACTTAATATTATTATTTTTATTAATATTGTTATAGGTGTTTTTGTTGTACTCTTACTATAATAATATAAATATTTATGTACACATTTAATTTATTTAACTCAATATTAAGTAACCAATAAATAGTAAAATAGTGTGAATTTAAAAAGTTATATATATATTGATCCAGACAACAAATACAATGTTTTTGTTAACGTTTTGCTATAATGAGACAACAGATTTGCTAATGAGAATTTTGTGGTCTTTTAACAAATATTAATTAATATTTTTTTGTAATATAATGTGTTATTTTGTGACATTCATGTGTCATTCACCCTTTTTAAACAAGAAAGGAATAATCCATTTGGAGTTGCAGAATCGTGTATGAATGTAATGAAGTGTGATTGTTAGCTCAGTGTTGATTGGCTGCATTCTCCTCCTGCTCAGCCAATCGATTTCTGACTTCTGTGTCGACTCAGGTCCCTCTGTTGACTAAGTCCCCACAATTACTGTTCATCAGGAACAGGCGGCGTATCGATCGGCTGGGCACACACACACACACACACATACATACAGTACACACACACACACACACACTCACTGGCACACACACGCTGTCCCTCGAGTGTTCATTTGTTCAGTTTGAAATAAATAAAGAGAGAAAACTTCCAGAAGTCTGTTGCTGGTTTGAACATGCCCATGCGGATGGAGGAGGGGGCAGAATAAAGGTGTTATCATGTAAGATAAAAATACAGCCCTCTTCAAGCGTGCGACCACAAGGGATGGTCAGAATTGAACAGCACCGGAGGTGTGAAATGGAGTTTGCTTCTGTTCGCACAGATCCGTGTGTCCGCGAGTGTGTGACAGCAGATGAAAGTAAATAGGCAGGGGAGGAAGGGCTCCAGGGACTGTCGCCAATTGTCACTGTGATTTGTGGATGTATTAATTCCAGCGTCTGCGTGTTGCCCAGGGATTCTTGTAAGAAATCGCTGGTCTAAGAATAGTCTGGGATATGGAGAGCAAGGATGATCAGACCTTGTGTTTGAAGCCGGTGGGCAAAGGAAGCGGGCATTCAGTTGAGATGGGCTTGAAGCTGCATCCTGTCACTCATTATATGTGACTTAAAGAGGACATATATCGCCCCTTTTCATAAGGGATGTTCGGGAAATAAATCTCTGGTGTCCATGTAATGTGTCAGAAGCACAAAGTGTTACACATATCATTTATTGTAGCTTGTTAAATTTGCGCCAATGTTTTTGAGCATGTCCCTTTAAATGCAAATAAGCTGCTACTTACCATAGGAGGGTGGAGCTGTGTTCAGACTCTACAGAAACAAAAACAAAAAAAAACAGGTAAATCTCATTCAACCAAAATGCCAGAAATTACATTACAGGCCCTATCATACACCCGGCGCAATTGTTGTTTGCTAGTTTCAGCTCGACGCAAGAGTCGTTTTGATGTTTTGCTCCACGCTGTTTAAATTGCAAATGCATTTGCGCTTATATGTGCGCCCATAGACGTTCTGGTCTCAAAAAGGAGGTGTGTTAAGGCATATTGTTGGCACATTGCTATTTTGAGGAACTAAAATAGACTGCACAATAGACCAGCAGAGAGCAGGTCTAAAGTCCAGCGCAGAGCACGTTAGTTGTGTGCCTCGCTTAAAACCACTGCGTTCTTGCCTTCTTCATCTCAGGGGGCTTTTTCAGTTTATTCATGACAATTTGCTTTTGCATAATGTTATTATTAGTAGTATTGTTATTTATTATATGCATATTTATATTTGTTTAATTAAAAACAAGCTTAGATGTGTCCACCTGTCAGGTTTTGGACCATATGGGGCACAGCATGTGTGTTTGGAAATAACTCAGTTTTCTGAGCACACTTAGTTATTACAGTGTATTTATTCATTTGCTGGAAAGTAGAACTGAATTTAGAAATAGTTTTGAAACAAATCTTTGCACTTAACAAACTAAGTTAGCTAAGTAGGCTAATGGATATCTGTGCATACAACACGTTTCCTTATCCACAAAAGAGAGTGAAAGCGTAAGTAAAAAATGAGGAGGCTCATTCTCTCATTCTCACGCTGCAGAAATGTTTACTGTTTTCTCGTTGGTGAAGCATTCAGTTTTTCATAGCATTCAGATATGGCACGTTGCAACTGACTCGTCTCGGGAATGGGAGATGAGACTCTGATTGGTTTATTCTCAAAACACACCTATACCTCATTAAGAGAATAAGCTCAACCCTGTTAGACCATGCGCCACGGTGCAAAGCGGATTTTGCCCTTGAAATAGCAAAAGTAGATTCTGACACACCCTTAATGCTTTTGCGCCATGCACTTTAGACTCTGAGCCTAGATCGTCAAAATGGAGCCCTAAATTTGCAAAGCAGAGTCAGGTTACACCTTCTAGACTGTAGCAAGACATTGACTAGCATGTTCTGATGTGCTGGTCTTTGCTAGTACACATTACACTATTGGTGCAATTCCCTTACAGAGCAATATAGTTATTATTTCAAATAATATATTATTAAATTATTATTATTATTTGTAAAATATTTTACAGTGATTATAAAAAGTCTGTTACCTGATTATACAGTAAAATAAATGTGCATTCAAGAGTTAAACTGATGGTGAGTAATTTCAGCATATAAAATGCTGTCATTGATGCATATTCTGAATCTCGTTTTTAGTGGTTAAAGAATGCACCGATCTGCATCTACTATAAATAGTAGAGCATCTGGGTAACTTTGAAATATGGACTGTTACATCGACCGCATTACTTCTGCCGCTGCACCAATCTGCCTGTCAACTAAGTTTTTAATTGCAAAAAATAAAAGCACCTCAGTATTCTAGTGTTAAGGGGCAATAAAATGTAAAGAGATCAGAACCAATTGGTACTGAAGTTGGTACTGCTTTTGAATGCATACTTAAAGACTGCTGATTGGCCATTGTGCTCACATGCAGAAATTCAATTCAATTCAATTCAGCTTTATTTGTATAGCGCTTTTACAATTTAGATTGTGTCAAAGCAGCTTCACATAAATGGTCATAGTAATTGGAACAGAGTAGTTCAGTTTTTAGTGTTTAAGTTCAGTTCAGTTTAGCTCAGTTCAGTGTGGTTTAAAATCATTACTGAGAGTCCAAACACTGAAGAGAAATGACTGTGATTGGCCATGGGTTCACCATTCAATCTGTTGTGTTTAAGAATGTGCATAACAGCTCTCAAATGTTAGCGGGAAATGTTCATTCATACATTTTCTTTTCGGCTGAGTCCCTTTATTAATCTGGGGTCGCCACAGCGGAATGAACCGCCAACTTACATAGCGCACGACATGTTTTACGCAGCGGATGCCCTTCCAGCTGCAACCCATATCTGGGAAACATCTATACACAATCATTCACACACATCCACTACGGATTCACCTATTCCACATATTTTTGGACTTGTGGGGGAAACCGGAGCACCCTGAGGAACCCCAACTCCAAATAGATATTCCAACTGACCCAGCCAGGGCTTCGACCAGCGACCTTCTTGCTGTGAGGCGATCATTGCTACCCACTGTGCCACCATGCAGCCCCTTAGCAGAAAATAGATGTTTTTAAAATTCCAGCACCAATAGGTACCAAACATACTTTTGACAACCCTAAATGTAATGCGAGTTCTTTCATGTGTCATTGAGCAGTGCAGTTTTCTACAGAGAAAGGCTTACCAAAACAAAGTTACTGGGTTGTCCTTTTTCACATTTTCTGGGTTGGTAGATGCACTGGGGACCCGATTATAGCACTTAAACAGTAAAAAAGTGTGGTTTTCATGATATGTCCGCTCTCTCTTGCTGGAGTGTCTGTCTCCTCCTCTCTCTGACCTCTGCCTCATTATTCAGTGGACTGTCGGCCTCATTTGTTGTCTCTGGAGTAGATGTGAGTGCTGTCGGCTGCTGTCCTCTTGTCTTATTGTGCCCGCAGGTGACTGATAGGCCTCGTTTTTCTCACTCTCTTTTGATGGGCATGTCTAGTCTCTCTGTGTTCATGATGCTCATCTCCTCCTCCTACTCCTGCTGCGTTCAGCTCCATTCCTTATGAATGACTGATTTAAAGGATGTGATTTGAGATTTGGCATTTTTATGTGGATGAGTTCACTATGTGGAGATGTTTTACAGGCTCTTACTCGAAAGGAATGATTCTGATAAAAGTCCATACTGTACATTGTCTTGTTTCTCAGTTAACATATCCAAACATACTTTTAAAGGAGCAGTATGTACTTCACTGAATGCTGTTTGTTTTTATTTATCTGCAAATGCAAGCTTATAATAATATAAGCTACTGTATATCTTTCAATGAATCAATCCATCCATCCATCATCAAACAAATGAACAACGAACAAATGAACAAAATTCAACAAACAAACAAACGAAAAATCTGCCACAAACAAACGAACGAACAATCTGCCACAAACAAACAAACAAATGAACAATCTGCCACAAACAAACAAATGAATGAACAATCTTCCACAAACAAACAAACTAACAATCTGCCACAAACGAACAAACAATCTGCCACAAACAAACAAACAAATGAACAATCTGCCACAAACAAACAAGCAATTGAAGGACCAATCTTCCACAAACAAATTAACAAACAATCTGCCACAAACGAATATACAATCTTCCACAAACAAACAAACCATCTATCCATCCATCCATCCATCCATCCATCCATCCATCCATCCTAATATTTAGAGTTTTTAAATATATCATTTATTTCATGAATCATTCATGGAACTCAACATCAAAATAAATTAATTCATACTTTTTCTATATATAAAAACACTAAAAAAGCCCTAAATTATTGGTGAAAAATTCTTAGTAAGAAAGTATTAAAAGAATATTTAAATAAAAAATGCAATTAATTGTATATTGGTTCTGAATAACATTGATGTAATGTGCAGTGATTTTTCAAAATTTTTATAATTTTAAACAAAGTTTATATATAACATTTTGAATTATCTTTCATGTGATATTGAACAATTAAGTCTATTTTTTAATGATTTTATTTTAACAAACCAAACAGCTAAATAAATACATTAATTGATACATTTTTGAAAATCAACCAGTGTTTGATTTGCTGATTTATTGAGAATCTATTATGCAACAAAGAGATTAACATCCAGTTGTTTTTGCATAATAGATGTGTGTACCTGTAAGTAATATGTGTATTTATTATGTAAATGCAAAATTTACATAAAATATTTATGTTAATATTATATTTATATGAATAAATCATTTGTATTATAAATCTGTCTATAATGTGCATTTTCATAAATATAAACTATTATATTGGATGTAAATAACCAATTGGCAGCACTAAAAAAATTAATAATGTTTTGGTCTTTAAGTAAGGTAAAATAATATAAAAACTAATATATTATTTTGGATAAACACACTGGTACTATTGTTGGAACACCTGTCGTGCTATACTCTGCACTGTGCTCTATTTTTGTATCAAACTAATAGAGATAAAAGAGCAGCTGTTTTGACCTGAACTGAGTTAAGTGCAGCAACATTTCAGTCAGAAGCCTTAATACACAGCAGGCATAGTTCAAGATACCTTATTCTAAAGTTAATGCAATCGTTAGTGCAATCATTTAGTTACTGTTCTTATGACATGTGCGTTGTTATTAGTCAAATTTGACAAGTGTTATTGTCAACTATTAGCTATAATGTTTTGTAGATAATGTTTAATAATGATTGTGATGACGCTAATAGTACCTATAAGCGTCATCATTGACTTCTGGAAGTGATGAAAATGTTTGGGTTAGGAGCCGGGACTCTGATTGCGCTGGGAAAGGTGTGTATTATGTAAGAGTGGGAGCCCAGGGAGATGAGGGAGATTGGGATGTGCTTACCTGTGAGTGCTCACATTCTGTTTGTGGGAGGAGACAAATTCATGGAGCAGCTGCCTGAAAGAACAAAGTCACGACATCTCCCCGGAGGATTCCCCCTCTGTCACTCTTTTCCTCCCATTCGCTCTCTCGCACACTTCCTCTAAAGCTTTCAGAGCACTGTACAGTGTGTTCATCAAAACTAGATTGTTTAATGCTCCTTTTAATATTTTTGTTGATGCAGTAAGCACCTTAAACACTTCAATTTATGTTCTAGATGCAGTTTGCAATACATACACCGCTAACGATTTTTGTAAATTGCACAGTATTTAACTGTAATATGAACTGTATTTACTGTAGGATAGTTATACCGTGTTACTGTATTTTAAAAGTGTATTGTGAAAATTACTTTATATTTTTACAGTAAAGATAAACAATACTGTAAATACATATACTGCAAGAAAAATAGTGCTGTAAATGTAATTACAGTATTTTTGCTGTAATTGATTTACAGTAAGTTGCTGGCTAACTGCTGCCAGTGGAAATTGGAAAACAGGAAAACAGAAAATTGTTAACAGAAACAGGAATTGGAAACAGGAAATTGTTAACAGTGTGGTTGGCAAACGTTTCCCCTAAAAGATATGGTAGAAACTATAATATAATTGTAAAACAATATGTATATTTATGGTAAACTACCATATTTTGTTAATTACAATTTATCATTTAAATTTACTACTGAAATCTACAAATACCTTTTTCACACAGACAAAAACACAAGCAAAAGCAATGATGATGAAAAACTCATACTAAACTTAATACGGCAATTTTCTGTATATGTTAAGAAAACTAACTGTAAAGGTTACCAATAAAGTAACCCACCTACCTACCTACCAATATTTACTGTTGTATTTTCACAGTTTTGTAACATTAAATTCACAGCCATTTTTACAGTGTAGCCTATTAGATGTGATTTGCAACAATCAAAAGCAATGTGAGCTGATAAATGGCCCCCCGTCATGTTGCATACTGGTTTTGTATTTTACAGCTTTTTAAATGTAAAGACTTTATGTATATGTAAATACAGTCTTTTTGCTGTAATTGGTTTACAGCAAGTTACTGGTGAACTGATGCAAGTATGTTTCTGTAGAACCTACAAGAAATTGCTAACAGTGTACCAAAAAATTGGTCTTTACTATCAAGATATGAGTACAGGGGTCTCTCCTGAATCACAGAATTTACGTTCCAAAAATAGTCCTCAATAGGTGAAATCCACAAAGTAGTCGTCTTTATTTTCTACCATTATTATAGATGTTTTAAGGCAAGGCAAGGCAAGTTTATTTATATAGCACATTTCATACACAGTGGCAATTCAAAGTGTTTTACATAAACAAGAATAAAAAGACAAGTATAAAAAAAATTAACAAATAATAAAAATTATTAAAAATTAAAATGATTAAAATGTGTTAAAGCAGGTTATAAAAGATTTTAAAAAAAAGAAAGACATAATAGTGTGATCTGTTGGATGTAGCACTGTGCTCATTCAGTAAAGGCACAGCTAAACAGATGTGTTTTCAACAATGACTGTTACATTTCGCATGTAACAAGTTTTTAAAAAGTCTACTTTAATATGCTGCAACACTCATTCAGTCATGTCAGTTCCAAAGTGGTAAACCAATCAGAAGAACACTGAGGTGAAGCAAGCGTTGTGACCTGTGTACACCTCGCATTTTCAGAGCATTCTGTGTGAATAGCCAGTTAGGCAACTCACTTTATCTGTGTTTGTATTTTTATTATTTATTATTATTGTTATTATTATTATTATTATTAATATTATTATCATTATTATTTTCCTGTTTTTAAAGTTTGTATGTATTTTCTTTATTAAAAGTTGATTTTTGCACTCCCATTTCATTTGCACTTATAGTTAGTCTCATCCTTTAAATTCCATTGTAAGCTGGTTTAGCTTTGCTAGAGGCTGTTTAATTCTTAATGAACTTTCAAATTACGTTTGGTCGTTTTCAACCTGCTTATCACTCTTAACAAAACATTTGTAATCAAGGGTAGAAGACCAATTAGCTGTAGGCATCCTGACATGCTAATTGAGAATGTAATCAATTTAGATTTCCACTTGACTATCACTCACTTTCACAGGCTGTCTTCTCTATCTTCTCTTTTGATTTCATTCGTATTAATTATTATACATGCATAAATGGACTTTGTCATGAAACCCAAAACCTGCTTAGCTTTGTTGAGTCTTTATGGATGTTTTGCATTGTTGGAGTCCTGCTGAGTCCTGCTCATCTGTACCACTGCTGCAAATGTTGGTCAGTCCGGCATCCTCGTGACTAGACTGTCATGCTTACAGTTGTCTTTGTTCAGGCTCACAATCACAACACTCTCTGACAGCAAACAGTAAGGGACTCGACACTGATGTATTAATACAGGCCACGAGTCTGAAGGTCCTGCTTACAGAATGTGACTGAAAAAGGCAAAAATACCTGTCAGATGATGAGCGCTTTGAGCATGTTAAGGGAGGGATTACTCAAATAAAATAAAATTTCACAATGAAAATGAACAGTTGCCAATTCACAGACAGCAATTATTCAATTTAAATGAAAAATGGTCAAATCATTTTAATATTAAAAAATATTTAATATACTTTAAATATATTTTTAACATGCACTTTATTTACAAAAAACCCCAAAACTATTCTACAAAGAAAAAAATCTATAGAGAAAGAGAATGTTTTGACTTTTAATGCTAGGGCCCCATACCTGAAATTGCTTATGGCCCCTAAATCACTTAGTCCGCCCCTGTGCGATCTCATGTGCATTTTATTCCCTCTCCAAGTTAAATTATGATGATATTTGGGTTCCTGCCAATAATTGACTTTTAAATTATTGCTGTACGGAAGGCACAATTAATTATTAAATGATATCTGAAAATGTTTATG
Organism: Danio rerio; assembly: GCF_052040795.2. NCBI lineage: Eukaryota > Metazoa > Chordata > Actinopteri > Cypriniformes > Danionidae > Danio > Danio rerio. The sequence continues at coordinate 44,343,831 of NC_141026.1, read as the reverse complement.
AAAATGTTTACCTTAAAAGTCACATGTATATATCAGTAATTTGTTTGTCTAATACTTTTCACAATAATTGAAGCATTACAGACTAAAATATAAAACACAAGCGTTTTATTGTATAATTGAACATATCCACAGGGTCCCAGAGCCTGTGTTTTGAAACCCCCTGATCAGACTAAGTTGTGGGAGTAAAAATCAAACAGGCTATTTATATTCACAAGGCCACTGACAGGCCGCTCCATCATGAACACCTCACTTGTTACCTTGGTTTTTGAGGTTTAATGGCGGTTGTTTAGTGGGTGGGAAAAAATGGGCATCCTTTTAGACTTTCAATGCCTTTGCTTTTCTATGTTTTATGCTAATGGAACTCCTTTCATTCATTCATTCATGCCGTTCCAGGGCTCTCTGTGTCTATTCCATTATTATTTATGTTTGCTTGTCATTCGGAGACACATCTGCTCCAGACACCCACACCTCTCAAGTGAAAAATAATGTTTAGCAGCGACCACTCAGAGCTTTATGCCAATTGATTGCAAAACTATTCCTAGTTCTGTCGTGACAGTGACGGCCATGAGTGAATCAGGACAATTCTAACATCTAAAGTTGTGGAAAAAATAAATGACCACTCGTACATTTTCTGGATTTATGATTTATAGTTTGAGTAAAATGTCATTTTGGTTTTATTCTGCAAACTACTGGTGGCATTTCTTCTAAATAATAATTGATAAATGCCATCGTTTAAAACTTAACATAATGAGTGGTCAAAAATATTACAACAAGGTGCCGTGTTTTCAGACATGTTTATATTCAAATGTTTTGACTTTAGAAGGGTTAAGCAATCAATATTTTCTGGAATAACTCTGCAACACAAATGAGAATATTTGTTATTCTTGAAAACTGTCATTTTCTGAGAAAAAAAAAACAACAACTTCTGTGTGGAGTTTGCATGTTCTTCCTGTGTTCATGTGGGTTTCCTCCTGGTCCAACGACATGCACTATACTGTACATATAGTAGTATTGAATTAACTAAATTGGCCGTAATGCATGTACGTGCATGTGAGAGTGTATGAGTATTTTCAAATACTGATTTGCAGCTGGAAAGGCATCCATTGCATAAGACATATGTTGTATAAGTTGGAGGTTCATTGAACTGTGGTGACCCTTGATAAATAAAGGGAATAAACCAAAGAAAAATGAATGAAGGAATGAATGAATATATAATCAAATATAAATTAACATTTTCTCAAATATGTGCATACATTTGTGTGTGTGTGTGTGTGTGTGTGTGTGTGTGTGTGTGTGTGTGTGTGTGTGTGTGTGTGTGTGTGTCTGTGTGTGTGTGTGTGTCTGTGTGTGTGCGTGCGTGTGTGCGCGTGCGTGTCAGTATGTGTGATAATATTTTTTCTTCTGGAGAAAGTCAAATTTTTTTTATTTTTGGCTGGAATAAAAGCAGTTTTTCATAAAAAAAAAAAAACATTTTAAGGTCAAAACTATGAGCCCCTTTAAGATTTTTTTTTTCGATAGTCTGCAGAACAAACCATTGTTATACAGTAAGCTGCCTAATTATCCTAACCTTCCTAGTTAACCTAATTACCCTAGTTAAGCCTTTAAATGTCACTTTAAGCTGAATAGAAGTGTCTTGAAAAATATCTAGTTAAATATTATTTACTGTCATCATGGCAAAGATAAAATAATTCAGTTATGAGAAATGAGTTATTAAAACTATTATGTTTAGAAATGTGTTGAAAATATCTTCTCTCCGTTAAACAGAAATTGAGGAAAAAAATTAATATTTTGTTTTTTATTAAAGGTCATATTTGGTTTTACAACACACAATTAAATACATATTTTGCAAACTACAGAAAACGAGGCAACCATTTTAATTACACTTACAGCTAGGAAGGAGAAACACTAGGATGTAAAAACTGGTCCATATGAACTCTGTAACAGTTACTGACAAAGTACCAAACATTAGTAGTGTTTGCTGATCCTTCCTTTAATAACAAACGGCAGATGAATCCTGCGTTTCAGCGAAGGTTATTGTGATAATCATGAGAAAAATGACAGGAACAAACACAGCACATGGTAAACTGTGGTATAGGGTATATGCAGAGCTAGTGTTTCTTCCCATACTGACATACTTCGAGTGAACGGTTAATGTGACTTTTTTTCCGTCTTATATGGTTTCTTTTACACCATCGGTGTTGTAATGTAATTGACATATAATCAGTTAAGTAGACTTCAGCGTTCATTCAGTTTTTCAAGCGTAAAAGCTTTTGGTTTTACATTTTAAATTTTACTTGCCTTTTATTAAAGGTTTATATATGGTTTTCTTATTTAATTGTTCCACTAATTGTTAGTAAAAAATATATAATTTCCTTCTCACTTGTTAACTGGCAGTCACTTAAGTCAAATGTGTTTAAATCAAAAGTTGTACTGGTTAAATACCACATTGTTTTGTGTCAGCTCAGTGTCTAGGACAAAGTCTGCCTATTTTTCTGTTCATTATTTACCTTATTTTGTAATATGAAAGTATGCGCTTTACTGTGATTGTGTTAGACTGAATCAGTTGCCTATGGGTAAATGACTAGCATAACAAATGCTCAAACTACCTGTGCTTTAACGCAGCGTGTTTATCACAATACATTGAAACTGTAATAATATGATAAGAAAATTACAGTTTACAACATCAAGCAGCATAACAAGCTGTTTTGTATGGCTAAAAATGAATGAGACAGTGGTCACACTGCTTTTATGTAAAAAAATAGGGTGAATATTTCATGCTTATTCAGCTTTTTAGCCAGAGAAAAGTCAGGGAATTTCATGTAGTCTCGTTTTGCAATGCAGCATGTGTTTTTCTGTTCTGTGATGCACAAGTTTACCACATCCTGAAGTGATATTTTGGGATGGATCTGATAAGAGCGCTTCAAAGATGAAAGCTGTTTCACATGTGCTCTGGTGTGCAGCACACTTTAGTCAGCTTGATCCATAAAGCAGTAATTGGCCTGGACTGAGCTAAATCATAGCAGGAATACAGGGATCTATCAGGACGCATCGACTTTTTCTTCACAAATCTCACCTGTCGATGGGGAATAAATAGCCTTTTATCTCTCTTGCTGTGTAGTGACGTCTTGGACAAGTATCAAATCATCATGTTTGATGTAAGCTTGTTGCAGACACTTTTAAACGATATTGCATTAACTTAATGGATAGAGTTGAACCAGGTTAGTGCTTAATTGTTGATGCACTGGAGAAGTGGGGTTTTTATGGGTGATACAAGATTGAGTCTGGTCTGAAAAACGGCTCCCAAAAACATAAAAATACATCCTAGAAATGTATAAAGAGTGAAATCATCTTAGATGCAGACTGGTATATTTTGCAGGAAATATCAGTACCATCTTGTTTACTGGAAAATATTTTTAAAAACGGTAATGGTAATGTATTTTAATGTAAAAATATATTTTAAAAAGGCAAAATGTAATGATTACCTTTGTTGCCATGTAATGCTCATGCATGTAAAGTTAATCATAACAATTATTTGGGTGTAATAATATTATTAAATATATGGGTTGTTCATGTGATTTAGCATTTTTACTGTCACGTGACAAAAACAAGACATGAAGAAAAAGTACTTTTCATATTTTTTTTAATATAAAATAAATAGCATTATGTGTAGATAGGTGGCCAACAATAAAGATAAATCACTCTCACGTTACTTGTACATATTTAGAGTTCATAAATGAATAAAGTTAGTGATCCCTTATATTTTCTAAAACAGTGGTTCTCAAACTGTGGTACGTGTACCACTAGTGGTACGCGGGCTTCCTTCTAGTGGTACGTGGAGAAATGAAATATGTCATGTACATGCTACATACATTTCAAAATTTATCAAAAATGATGTATATAATATGCTATATATGACATATAGCCTATATTTCTGAGGTAATCTGCCACGTTTTTTAACTGTGCAAAGTTGTAGCTGCTTTACTGGGCCTACTACACTACTGTATTTCAATACTGCTCATTTTGGTGGTACTTGGGTACTTCTACTTTTCTGAGGTGGTACTTGATGAAAAAAGTTTGAGAACCACTGTTCTAAAACATTAGACTAAAAATCATTTTTACAGCCTGTTTGTCAACTACTTGTGTATATACAGGGTATCTGCTGAGTCTTAAAATGTCTTAAATCTCAAAAGCTACTGTAAATATTAGGCCTTAAAAAGTCCTAAATCTACTGAAATTTTGTCTTAAATCCTTTTAAGAGGTCTTAATTTTCCTTCGTTCATGTATAGCTACCAAATATGGCCATTAACACTACCAATCTCAATAAACAGCTTATTTAAAAATAGCATTTTACCATAATGGGCTCTATTTTGACAGTCCATGCACAAAGCGCAAAACGCAGGGCGCAAACACATTCAGCGCATGTCAGAATTCATTTTTGCTGTTTTAAGGATGGAAAAATCCACTTTGCGCCATGGCGCATGGTCTGAAAGGGTTGAGTTTATTTTCTTAATGAGTTATAGGTGTGTTTTGAGAATAAACCAAGTAGAGTCTCATTTCCCATTCCCTTTAAGAGCCAGTTGTGTTGCGCATTTGCTATTTGCATGACGACTTTTTAAGTGGAAAAACTGAGCGCTTCAATAGAGAGAAAACAGTTAAACAGAGCAGCTGCAGGTCGAAAATGAAAAATAAATAATTAACTTTCACTTTCGCTCTCGTGGATAGGGAAACCTTTACGCACAGACATCAATTATCCTATAAATAATTAATTTAGTTTTTTAAGCGCAAAGATTGTTTCAAAACTATTTCTAAATTTAGTTCTAATTTCCAGCAAACGAATAAATGAACAATGATAACAAAGTGTGGTCAAAATACTGAGTTATATCCTATTACACATGCTGTGAACCATATGGTCTGAAACCTGACAGGTGGACAAATCTAAGCTTGTTTTTAATAAAACAAATATTAATAGCATATAATAAAGAATACTGCTAATAATGATAAGATTATTCAAAAGCAAATTGAATTAACTGAAAAAGCCTCTCCAGATGAAGAAGGCATGAAAGTATGGTTTTTAAATTGATGTAGGCTAGAAAATAATTTGTTTTGTAATATTTTAATCCTTTGTACTATATTCTATATATATATATATCCTTATTATAGTCTATATATAGCCTTAATATTTTATTTCTTTTTCATATGTAAATATATTTGCGTATTGTTCTACATCTTGTGTATATTAAGCAGTGTGTAAGTGAGGTGCACTTTGCGCCGGACAATAGACCGGATTTTTTCTGGTCTAAAGAACAGACTATTATAGTTTCTCAAAATAGCAACGCGCCAGACCAGAACGCCTAGGGGCGCACATATGAGTGCAATTACATTTGCTACTGTATTTAAACAGCATGGCACAAAATATCAAAACGACTCTTGCACCGAGCTGAAACTAGCAAATAACAATTGCGTCACGCCTTGCACCACATTGCGCCGAGTGTATGATAGGGCCCAATGTTTTAATTGCTTTTCTTAAGGCCCTTGCACACCAGGACGCTTTTTGCTTACGTTTTCCGTCGACATTTAATGCCTCGTGACTAAGGCCGTACTCACACTATGTACAGTTGTCTCAAACCGGGCCAAAGCACGCTTGGCCCCCCTCCCGTCTCCTCCGGCGGCCCGCACTCACATACAGTCGAACATGGGCACACTTACTTCATCGCTGCTGCGCTGTTCAGTGAGCGCTCTCGCCCAGCACAGTGGAGATTTCTCTAGTTATATCGTTTCAGTCGTTTGATGTGCAGTGACATGCAGTCAAATATTTTGCCAAACAGTCCTTAGGGATGCGGTGACACACTGTCAGATATTTTGCCAAAAAAAAAACACTTTTGACGCTCACAAACAGTCATAAAGGCCTCGTGCTGTTGGATAGAGGAGATTTGCTGTAGGTGCTCAGCTGTCGTGCAGTGAGGCGTTTGTGTATTTAGTAAACTACGGCAGTTTGTGTTTATTGAACAGTAAGATTGATTAATAAATCCATATGAAACTGTCCCTTTAAAGTCACGTCTTGCTTTCAGTTTCGGGCTTTGGCGCGTTTTGCACTCACACTACAAGCGTACTGGGCCAAAGCCCAACTGAACCGCACTTAGGCCCACTTCTTCCAACTGGGCCAGGGCCGCCCAAGTGAACCATGCCTGAGCCCGATTCAGCGCACTCACACTTCTCAAATGATCCGGGAAACGGGCCTGGGCATGGTTCGGATAGCATAGTGTGAGTGGGCCCTAAATAAAGGGCGCTAATGTGATCGTGCACACCAACTCACAAAACGCCAGGCGTAAAAGCATCATTTTTAAAGAAACGCCTCATGCATTTTGACGCTCCATGTTAAAACCTTCTTCACCAATTAGATTCCCACTTTTGTACAAGTGCACGGAGCTGCTGAAGTTACAGTAAACAGCACTTGGAGGCGCTTAGGCGCAAAACTGTAACTGGCACATTGAAGAAAATGCCCAGAGGAGATATGAATTTGGAGCTGCTTATTGCACTGGTGAACAATATTCATTTCTTCATCGCTAGAGCTGGAGCTGCTGTACATACAAGCTTATTCGAGTCGCCAGTAACTTTAACAACAAGCGTGTTAACGTTCTCAATGCTTAACGTTGTGTACCGCCATCTAACGTCAAGGAGTGATATCGCATACTCTTCTGGTCGATGCCAGTGAAAAACGCTTCGGTTTAAATCCGGAAAAACGTCTCGTAAAATGCTAACAAAAAACACAAACGTAAAGCGTCCTGGTGTGTACGAGCCTTTACAGTAATATTTTTTAATATTTTATTAACTGCTGAGGATACTGACCTGACCTATTATTTTATTTTTACTACTGTATTATTAAATATCTTAAATTATCATCATTTTTGATAGGGCAAGTGAAAATCAGTTTGAACTCAGATATTTGAAAGAAAAAAAAAAAGAAAAAAAAACATTTTGCTTTGAGACTTGGTCTTAAAAAGTCTTCAATTTAACTTGTTGACACCTGCAGAAACCATGGACAGTATATATGTGATTTCTTTAGAAGTTAAAAAATTTAAACAAAATGTTTTATTATAGAATTACAATATTTTTTTCAAAAATTCAAAATGTAAATGTATGTATGTGTGTGTGTGTGTGTGTGTGTGTGTGTGTGTGTGTGTGTGTGTGTGTGTGTGTGTGTGTGTGTGTGTGTGTGTGTGTGTGTGTGTGTGTGTGTGTGTGTGTGTGTGTGTGTATGTATGTATGTATGTATGTATGTATGTATGTATGTATGTATGTATATATATATATATATATATATATATATATATATATATATATATATACACACATATATATACATACATATAATTTATATTATTTTTATTTTTTAAAAAGATGTTAAATTGTTGTTAATACTATACAACATTTTGTTTATTCAGCCTTTAATTGTAAAAAAAAATGTTTAGCTTCAAACTGGGTGTTTACAGTAGTGTGACTAAATTTTATTTAGTATTTCAATAATTGATTTTGTTTCCATAAAAAATCAATAATAAACATATAATATAATTGCTTTATTTGCCATATTTTAGCAGTTTCTAATAATATGAAAACAATGACCACATATATATTATATACAATTTTTGTACCATGGCCCGGCTTTAGAGACCTGTTAAACTATCATCGAAAACCTACAAGCCATTAGTTTGTTCAAAACTGGCATCAGGAAGACTTGATTCCAACTTGGAGTAGACTATAAAAAATGATGTAAAATGTACAGTATTACTGCCAATCTTAAATGTAACTCTGGAAAATAATGACATGCGCACTGTAAATTAACAAGTAGTTTTACAGCACAATTGTAATTGTTCATTTACAGTGCACTTGTACATTTTTCCATTATTACTGTAAAAATTGCCCGTAATACTGTACATTTTACAGCAATTTTTTACAATATTACTATCAACCAAAATTGCCAGTAATTAGGGCTGCACAATATATTGTTTCAGCATCAATATTGCAATGTGTGAATCTGCAATAGTCAGATCACAGGATCTGCAGTGTTGACTTGGTATTCTAGAACCAGAAAATACAGATTATTTTTTTAAGCCTGCATGTAACTATGTAAGATTTCAAGCAAATTTAAACCATTTGGGCACTAGAAATGACCCAATGTGTAGCTTTAACAAAGAATAACTGCATTTAATTATTTCTGCAAAGAAGACTATAGTTTGAAGTGGATAACAAAAGTTTTTCAAAATTATCCTGAGACAAGAGTGGATGTTGTTAAATAGTTTTAGGACAACTTTGATGAAAGGTTTTAGTGTTATTTTACATTTGATCTTTTAATTTCTGCACCTCAACACTTTTTAGACTCTCCTAAAAACTATAAAGCACTATTAAATGTTAAGTTAATGTTAAGTAAATAAAGCAAATGTTTCATTTGTATCCATTTTCTATTTTTTCATATCTTTATTTTTGTAATATGTTTATTATTTTTTTACGCAGATTCACTGGCCTACAAATGCATCACAATCAATATAAAACTATGAATTCTTTCCAAATAGAGTTATTAGTCATGTTGTGTAATGCAACACGTTGTGTAATGCAGCCCTACCAGTAATACTGTAAATTTTAGAGCATTTTTTTTACAGTGCTGATGCTATTGTAACTGAACTTGGCTGTTGACATGAATAACAACAGCGCTGTGGAATTATTTTTTTTAGAGGAAAAAGCCCCATCAGTCTGGCTCTCATGATTGCTTGCTCATAAACCGGACACTTTTCATCCTGCTGTGAAGGCAACGTATTTCATTATCTTCTGATTGCACC